>NW_003852832.1:36675-54620 GCF_000181295.1 Otolemur garnettii | reverse complement strand
GGAATGTTTATTGCAGCACAATTCATAATTGCCAAGTCATGGAAGAAGCCCAAGTGCCCATCAATCCACGAATGAATCAACAAACTGTGGTATATGTATACCATGGAATACTATGCATCCCTACAGAAAGATGGAGACTTTACCTCCTTCATGTTTACATGGATGAAACTGGAAAATGTTCTTAGCAAAGTATCACAAGAATGGAAGAAGAAGTATCCAATGTACACACCACTATTATGAAACTAATTTATATTTCTCAAATGAAAGCTACAACCTAATTCTAGCCCAAAAATATGGGGTGGAGGAGGGGATGGGAAGGGAGAGGGATGGATGTTTGGAGGGAGGGTGATTTGAAAGATCACCTCGATGGTCTGTCTTGCAAGAGTATAAGTGAATATTTCTAAAATGAAAATATAAATGTCTTAACACAATAACTAAGCAAATAACATAAAGTCTATGTTAACCAGTTTAATGAAAATATTTCAAATTGTATATGAAAACACTACAGTGTACCCCATTTTGCATTAATGTACACAGCTATCATTTAATAAAAAGAGAAAAAAGAAAATCTTCAGTCAATAGTCAATACCCAGAAGCATGCCACCATCCTATACTCAGCCAGAACGAATTTAAAATGTTGAATAGACCTACATCAAGTACTGAAATAACATCAACTATACAAACTTTCCCAAAAAAGTCTGGGACCAGATGGCTTCACATCAGAATTGTACCAAATCTTTAAGCAGGAACTAATGCCTATATTACATAACCTTTTCCAAAACATAAAAAAGGAAGGGATACTTCCCAACACATTATATGATTCAAACATCACCCTGATCCCCCAAACAGGGAGAGACTCAACAATGAAATAAATTATAGACCAACATCATTAATGAACATAGACACAAAAATATTCAATAAGATGTTAGGAAACAGAATTGAGCAACGCATCAAAGAAATTATACATCATGACAAAGGTGGTTTTATCCCAGAGTCTCAAGGTTGGTTCAACATACGTAAATCTATAAATATAATACATCACATAAAGAAAATAAAAAACAAACACCGTATGATTCTCTCAATTGATGCAGACAAAGCTTTTGATAATATCCAGCATCCTCTCTGGATAATGTCCAGAACACTTAATAGACTTAAATGGGTCATTTCATAAACTGACTGAGGCTGTCTACAGCAAGCCCACATCCAATATCATATTGAATGGAGTAAAATTGAAAACATTTCCACATAGATCAGAAACTAGGCAAGGATGCCCATTGTCTCCATTGCTATTCAACATAGTAATGAAAGTCTTAGACATCACAATCAGGCAGGAGAAGGAAAACAAGGGTATCCAAATGGGGTCAGAGGAGACAAACCCTTACTCTTCATGCATGACATCATCTTATACCGGGAAAACCCCAGGGACTCAAATACAAAACTTCTACAAGTGATCAAGGAAAAGAGCAGCATTTGAGTATACAAAATCAATACAAACAAATCAGTAGCATTTATATATACCAACAATAGTCAAGCTTTAAAAGCAGTCAAGGACTCTATTCCTTTTAAAGTAGTGACAAAGAATATGAAATATTTGGAATTTACCTAACAAAAGATGTGAAAGATCTTTATAAAGAGAATTATGAAAATCTGAGAAAATAAATAGGTGAGGATGTTAATAATTGGAAAAACATACCATGTGCATGGCTAGGAAGAATCAACATTGTTAAAATATCCACACTACCCAAAGTAATATACAAATTTAATGCAATTACTATTAGACCACCACTGCCATGCTTTAAATATCTGGAAAAAATAGTACTTTATTTTGTATGAAATCAGAAAAAACCTCAAATAGCCAAGATATTATTCAGAAATTAAAACAAGTCAGGAGGAATCACTCTACCATATGTAAGGCTATACTCTAAATCCATAGTGATCAAAAGAGCATGGTGCTGGCAGAAAAAAAGAGAGAGAGATTTATGAAACAGAATGGAGAACCAAAAAGTGAATCCAGACATTTATCATCATTTCGTCTTTTGTAAGCCTATCAAAAACATAAATTGGGGAAAGATTCCCTATTTAACAAATGGTGCTGGGTAAACTGGCTGGTGACTTGTAGAAGACTAAAACTGGACCCAAACATTTCACCATTAACAAAAATTCATTCTCACTGGATAAAAGATTTAAAATTAAGACATGAAGCCATAGAGATACTTGGGGAGAGTGCAGGGCAAACACTTGAAGAAAATGGCCTGTGAGAATATTTTATGAGGATCCCCTGGGCAATTGAGGCAACACTACAAATATATTACTGGGATCTGATGAAACTTAAATGGTTCTGCACAGCCAGGAACACAGTAATTAAAGCAGGAAGACAGCCCTCAGAATGGGAGAAGATATTTGCAGTTTATGTTTCTGGAAATGTTTGACAACTAGAATCCACAGAGAACTCAATCTAATTACAGAGAAAAGAACAAGTGACCACATTTCATTGTGGGCAAGAGACTTGAACTTCTCTGAAGAAGAGAGGCACATGGCCTACAGACACATGAAAAAATGCTCATCATCTTGAATCATCAGAGAAATGCTAATCAAAAGCACTTTGAGATATCATCTAACTCTAATAAGAATAGCGCACATCACAAAATCCCCAAACTACAGATGTTGGCATGGATGTGGAGAAAAGAGAACACTTCTGCACTGCTGGTGGCAATGCAAGTTAATACGTCCCTTTTGGGAAGACGTTTGGAGAAGACTTAAGGAACTAAATTGGACCTGCCATTTGATCCTGCAATTCCTCTATTAAGTATATATCCAAGAGACCAAACATCACTTTACAACAAAGATATTTGCACCAGAGTGTTTACTGCATCCTATTTCATTTTTGCCAAATCATGGAAGAAGCCCAAGTGCCCATTGACTCATGAATGGATTAATATATTGTAGTATATGTATACCATGGAAAGTTATGCAGCCATAAAAAAGATGGAGACTTTACCTCTTTTACATGGATGGATCTAGAACATATTCTTCTTAGTAAAATATCTCAAGAATGGAAGAAAACATATCCAGTGTACTCCGTACCATTATGAAACCAATATATAATCACCTACACTTTCATGTGAAAGATAAAACACAACTATATCACAAGGTGAAGGATGAAACTAGAAGAGGATGCAAGGGGAGGTGAGAGGTGGGGTGGAGGGACAGTAATTTGTGGGACCTCACCTAAGATGCATATTGCAAATGCATATGTCAGGTCTTTTAAGCATAGAGTAAAAATGTCTTAACACAATAATTAAGTGAGGTGACAGCTATGTTAATCAGTTTGATGTAAGCATTCTAAATTGTATATAAAATTAGCACATTGTACCCCATAAATGAATTAATGTACAGAGTTATGATTTTTTTTAATTAAGAGGAAAAGAAAAGAAGGGCCAAAAATTGCCAATGTGAAGAAAAGAATATCAAATAAGATATATTATTTTATTTCATTTCATTTTTTTTAAGTAAGGAAAGGACTTTCACAAAATATCATGTATAGAATGCTACCACACTTATGAATTATCTCAATAAATGTCAATGGTTTGAATTCCCCAATGAGCATAGACTGGCTGATTGAATAAGAAAACATAAGGCATCCATTTTGTGTCTGCTGGAAATACAACTAGCCTCAAAGGACAAATGAAAACTCAAGGTTAAGGGATGGAAGTCAATTTTTCAGGCAGACAGAATTCAGAAGCAATGAGGAGTTACAATCTTATTTTCAAATACAAGTGGATTTAAGGCAACTAAAGTCAAAAAAGGCAATGATGGATACTTCATATTGGTCCAGGGAAAAATACAACAAGAATACATTTCAATATTAAATATTTTTGCACCCAACTTAAAAGCTCCCAGATTCCTAAAATAGATCTTAATTAGTCTGAAGAATATGATATTCAATAACACCATAATAGCAGGGGACTTTTATACTCCTCTTGCAGAGCTGGACAGATTCTCTAAACAGAAACTAAACAAATATACAAGGGACTTAAATGTGACCCCAGAAGAACTGTGCTTTATAGATGTATATAGAACAATCCATCCCAAAGCTAAATAATATATGTTCTTCTAATTATCCCATGTAACATTCTCCAAAATTGATCATATCCTAGGACACAAAACAAACCTCAACATAATCAAAAGAATTGAAATTTTACCTTGTATCTTCTCAGGCCACCAGGTAGAACTCAACTCCACCAAAAATGTTCAACCCCACACAGAGGCATGGAAATTAAAGTACCTTATGCTGACTGACAGTTGGGTTCAGGAAGGGGTAAAGGAGGAAAGCATCAACTTCCTTGAGCATAATAAAAATTAAGACACAAGCTAACAAAACCTGTGGGATACAGCAAAACTAGTCGTGACAGGGAAATTTATCACTTTAGATGCCTACATCTGAAAAACAGAGAAAGCACATCAACAAACTGAAAACCATCTTATGGAATTGGAAATAGAAGAACAATCAAATTCTAAACACAGCAGAAGAAAATGTCAACTATATTAGGAGTAGAGTATTAATGTCTAAACACAGCAATTAAATAAGTGAGGTGAAGGCTACGTTAACTAGTTTGATGTAAACATTCCAAATTGTATATAAAAAAACACATTGCACTCCATAAATGCAGTAGTGTACACAGCTATGATCTAACAAAAAAATAGAAAAAAACAGTTAAATAGAGATTAATGAAATGGAAAACTAAAGAATTATTCAGAAAAGTAATGAGACAAAACATCGATTGTTTTGAAAAAAATGTATAAAATAGATAAACCTTTGGCCAAATCAACTAGACACAGAAAAATAAAATAGCTAGTAATCTCAATCAGAAAAGATAAAGAGGAAATAATAACAGATGCCACAGAGATATAAGAGATTATCTCTGAGTACTACAGGAAACTCTATGCCCAGAATCTTGACAATCTGAAGGAAATGGATCATATTCAGAATCTCACCCTTTCCCTAGACTTAACTAAGAAGAAATAGATATCCTGAATAGATTAATTTCAAGCACTGAGATCAAAGAATCAATAAAACAATCTCCCAATAAAAAAAAAATGGCCTGGTCCAGATGGCTTCAAACCAGAATTCTATCAAACATTCAAAGAAGAGCTTATACCCATACTGCAGAAATTATTCCAAAAAAGTTGAGGAGGAAGGAATCTTCTCCAACACGTTCTCTGAAGCACATGTCACCCTGATTCCAAAACCAGGAAAAGACTCAACCAAAAAGGAGAACTTCAGTCTAATTTCACTAATGAATACGGATGCAAAGATTCTGAATAAAATTGTAGCCAATAGACTACAGCTTCTCATTAAAAAAGTCGTTATCATGATCAAGTAGGTTTCAACCCAGGGATGCGAGGCTGATTTAACATATGCAAATCCATAAACATAATTCACTATATCAACAGAAGCAAAATCAAAGAGCACATCGTCTTCTCAATAGATGCAGAAGAAGCATTTAATAAAATTCAGCATCTTTTAAAAATTAAAACCCTGAAGAACATAGGCATAGATGGTACATTTCTTAAAATATTTTATTTTTATGTCACTGCTCTTTTATAAAGTAATTATATTACTTGAGAACTGGCATCATGCAATTTGAAGGAAGACTTTTGTTAGGTGTAAATGTATATAGCAAATGCAAGTGAGAACACTAAAAAATAAAAAGCAACCCACAAAGTATACTTGATATGATAACAGAGCAGAAAAAAATAAAAATAGACTGTATGATTCATTAAAACCAGAGTAGACAGAAAAATAAAAAAAGAACTAGGACAGTGAATAGACAATAGTAACAAATATGTTTAGTATCAACAACCACTTTAAACATCAATGATTGAAAGACACCAATTATAACATTGAGACTAACAGAGTGAAATAAATAAGATCCAAAATAGATGCTGTCTACAAGAAACTCAACTCAAACACAAGGACATGTATCTATTAGAAGTAACGAGATGGAGAAAGATAAACCTTGCCAACACTGATCAAAAGAAATCTGGGATACTTATATCATTTCCGGACAAAGCAGGTTTTAAGGAAAAAAATAATTGGGGATTAAGAAAAGCATTACATAATGATGAAAGGGTAAATTCTTCAAGAAGACATAAGAATTCTTGATGTGTATGTGCCTAACAAAAGTACAGAAATATAAGAAAGAAACACTGGTAGAATTTCAAGGAGAAATAATATATCCACAATTTTAGCTTGGTGTATCAATATCTCCAAAGTAATTCACAGATCAGAGAGGCAGAAAGTTATTATATTAGAGTAAGGACATAGTTGAACTAAATGATACTCTTAATCACTGAATCTAATTGATGTCTATAGAACTTTTCATCTAAGAACTGTAGAGTTCACATTCTTCTCAAGCTAACCCAAGACAAATCATGTTCTCAGTCATAAAGCACTCTAAAAAATTTAAAGGGCCAGGCATCATACAATCTGTGCTCTCAGACCCAAGTGGAATTAAACTAGTAATCAACTACATCAAGACAAATGAAAATACTCAAAATATTTGGAAACTAAACAGCACATTTCTAAATGACAAATGGATTAAAGATAGATTCTCAATGAATATTTAAAATATAAATAGAAATGAAACATAACTTATCAAATTTGTGGAGGAGTGTCTTTAGCAAAATTGCAGACTAGGAGGCTCTAAGCCTTCATTCACACTATAGAAAATAACTAGAATCTGACTAAAATAACTTTATATGAGTTCTGGTTTATAGCCATTAAGTGAACACAAAGTGAAAATACATTCAAAATAGTAGCTAATATAAAATTTTTATCACTCATACTCTTCCCTTGCTATCCCAGTGCAGTTGGAAGGAAGCAACTGCTCAATTGTTCGTTCCAAGAAAGGGAGCAGAGAACTTTTTGAAATGTTGTAACCTGCTTGGGGGATGCCTGAAGGACTGGTCTTTGTTTTGCTTAACTGAGAGCTCAGATGGGTAAAAGCAATATAGCTTGAATCTCATGCTGGAAAAAGTTACAGGAAATAGTAGGCACTGCTTATCAAAGTTACATGGGTAGTCTAGGCCTGTAGACACGTGAAGAAAATGTTTATATGTAAGGTAATGCAATAGAACAACACATAAGGACCTGAAGAGAAAGCTAGGATGAGATTACTTGGGATGTTAAGACATCTAAATGCACTCTTTTATGAGGGGGAATTGAAAATAAAAAGCAAACATACAGAGACTCAGGCAAGACCCATTTTCAGAAAAGACCTGGTTGGTAATTACATATAAATGGTTTAACATTCCCAAAAATACAAATAGGCAGCGTGGATTTAAATCATGATACAAATAAATGCAGCCTACAAGAGACTTACCTCAGATCTAAAGACACAGAAAGATTCAGAATGGAAGGTCAGAAAAAGCATACATACAGATTCAGGTAAAACCCATTGGCTCCATGCATATAGTAATGTAGCTACTGTATTTATCTGAAAGGAGTATATTGTGTTTCCTATAGGTGGTGAGGGCTGCACACTGGCAGCTGCATGCTCAGTGATTGGTGTGGGCTCTGATATTGGTGGCAGTATTCGGATGCCTGCTTTCTTCAATGGCATATTTGGTCACAAGCCTTCCACAGGTAATGTTAATATGGTGGGAAGGGTGGTTCATTGCAATGTGAAAATTTGGTCCCTGGAAGGACAATCTTGCTTATTGGCATAATTATTGTATTTTTCTCAATGTTTGTTTTTTTTTTTTTAAGGCACAGAAATTTTATTTAAACCTATTACAATAGAAGATAGAAATCAGTATGCAGATTGAACTCAACTTGCTGAAACAAAGGTTGGGAGGAGTTTAAAGTGTTGTAGGGAAAGGGAGACCAGAGGCCATCTCTGTTTGCTAACTGGCTTCACCCTAAGGAAAAAAGAAACTTTCTTTTATCTTTATGAAGGAAGATAGTTTTAATAATTGGAGCAAGGCTCAGGCAGGAGTTAGGCGCCTACCTCCTACAGAACTAGCAGTCCTCTTGTTACTGGAATTTTCAATGTTCTTAAATTTAAAAAGTAGCTATTATTTATTGGGTATCAACTGTGAAATTGGTGCCCCCAAAATGTGCAAAGTGACTTCTAAAATTAATTCTATTTAATCCACATAGTAACCCTTCAGGAAGATATCCCCATTTCACAAATGACAAATTCAAAGCTCAGAAAGATTAAGTAAACTTGCCTCAATTACGTAATTGGTAATTGTTCAAATTACGTAAATGGTAATTGTTCAAAACCACTTTGGTTAACAGAGGTTCTCCTCTATCCACTATACTAAACTGACTCATTTCTTAAATTCAATTTTCTCTTGCTTAGAAAGAAATAAAACAAAATTTCAAAAACATTGGAAAGTAAAAGGTAAAAAGAAAAAAATTGTCAACTAAAGACAGCTATACTAAGAAGAACATTTTCCAGCTCCATCCATGTGAACGTGAAGGATGTAAAGTCTCCATCTTTCTGAAACTAATTTATACCTTTTATATGAAAGCTATAACCTAATAACAGCCTAAGAATACAGGGAGGGAGGAGGGAGAGGGCAGGGGGGAATGGGTGGAGGGAGGGGGATTGGAGGGATCACTTCTGAGGTTTATCTTAAAGGGTACAAGTGAATCTTTCTAAGAGTAGAATGTGAACGTTTTAAAACAATAACTAAGAAAATGACATAAAGGTTATGTTAAAAAAAATAAAGACAGATATACTTAGCATTTATTGGCTTTTGGTATTGATTGTAATAAGGCATATACTCATTGTTGGCAATTTGGAAAATATTAAACATTAAGTTAATAAAATAACTCTTAATTCCAAGTACCCAAATTCAATCATAACTTCTATGCTATACCTATGTAATGTATTTTCTGTGGGTATGTTTTTGTGGCATTCATTTGCATGTTTTTATGCCTAATATGTGCTAGACATTGGGTTTCCATACATGTAAACACCCCTTAATCACAGGCATAGACACATAAAAAGGTCTTTTGTCTCTCACACTGCATACAAATATGCATAAAAACACACACTCATGTGTATACATACACATAAACACATGCAATGAAGCATTTTGTTTTGTATTAGAAATAGGGATCACACTGTACATACTGGTTTTAACTTATTTTCTACCCACTAGGCTCTATATCAGAATTTTCCTAGGTCCTTAAAATTAATGGAAATTACCAATTTTAGGGGGTTCATATTTATGATCTTGATTCCCCACACTTTAGCCTACTAATTCCCAGTAGGGGCTACTAGTTAAATATAAAAATTTTATAACATTAATGCTGCAGTTCTGTTGCATGTTTTTAACTATTATATATCTCATAATTTGAATGTGAGCATGAATTACTGGAAATGGAATGATGATTAAAAACTGAATATTTATTTATTAAATCATAACTGTGTACATTACTGCATTTTTTGGGTGCAATGTGCTTATTTAATATACAATTTAGAATGTTTACATAAAATTGGTTAACATAGCCTTCACCTCACATTCTTAATTGTGTTAAGACATTTATACTCTACTCTTAATAAATTTGATATTTACCTTTGCAATATGCACAATAGATGAGGTCAGACAGATTACTCTCCCTCCATCCAGCCACCAATCAGCCATCCAATTGACCTGTTCACCCCTCCTTCATTCTGGGCTATAGTTGTGTTTTATCATTTGCATGGAAGTGTGGGTGATTATGTACTGGTTTCATAATAGCCCTGAGCACACTGGATACATTTTCTTCCATTCTTGAGATACTTTACTAAGAAGAAGATGTTCCAGCTCTATCCAGGTAAATATAAAAGAGGTAAAATCTCCATCTTTTTGATGGCTGCATAATATTCCATGGTATATATGTACCACAATTTATTAATCCATTCATGGGTCAATGTGCACTTGGACTGGTTCCATAACTTGGCATTTACTAATTGGGCTGCAAAAAAAATTCTGGTATAAATATTTTTGATGTAAAATTATTTTTGGTCATCTGGATACATACCTAGTAGAAGAATTGCAGGATCGAAAGGCAGGTCTACTTTTTGTTCCCTAAGTGTTCTCCAAACGTCTTTCCAAATGGAACAAATTAGCTTGCATTCAACCAGCAGTGCAGAAGTGTTCCCTTCTCTCCACAAGTACATCAACATCTGTAGATTTGGAATTTTGTGATGTGGGCTATTCTTACTGGAGTTAGATGATATCTCAAAGTAGTTTTGATTTGCATTTCTCTGATGATTCAAGATGATGAGCATTTTTTCATGTGTTTTTAGGCTATCCACCTGTCTTCTACAGAGAAGCTTGTGGTCAAGTCTCTTGCCTACAATGGAATAGGATCACTTGTTCTTTTCTTATTCATTAGATTAAGTTCTCTGTGGATTCTGGTTATCAAACCTTTGTCAGAAACATAACCTGTAAATATCTCATCTCATTCTGAGGACTGTCTGCTTCCTTTAATTCATGTGTTCTTGGTAGTACAGAAGCTTTTTAGTTTGGTCAGATCCCAGTGATATATTTTTGGTGTTGCTTCAATTGCCAAGCAGGGGGTCCTCCTCATAAAATATTCTCCCAGGTCAATTTCTTCAAGTGTTTCCCCTGTACTCTTTAGTGTCCTTATGGTTTCATGTCTTAATTTTACATTTTTTATCTAGTGAGAATCAATTTTTGTTAATGGTGAGAGGATAGGGTCCAGTTTCAATCTTTTTCACATTGCCAGCCAATTCACCAAGCAAAATTTGTTAAATAGGAAATCTTTCCCCAATTTATATTTTTGATAGGCTTACCAAAAATCAAATGATGATAAGTGACTGGGTTCCTCTCTTGGTTCTCTATTCTGTTTCATATATCTACCTCTTTATTTTTGCACCAGTGGCATGCTGTTTTGATCCATATAGATTCATTGTATAGCCTGAAATCTGGTAACATGATTCCTCCTATTTGTTTTCATTCCTGAGTAATGTTTTAGCTATTCAAGGTTTTATCTGATTCCATATAAAATGAAGTACAATTTTTCCCAGATCTTTAAAGTGTGACAGTGCTGCTTTTATAAGGATTGCATTGAATTTGTATATTGCTTTGGGTAATATGGACATTTTAGCATGTTGATTCTTCTTAGCCATGAGCATGTATGATTTTCCATTTGTTAATGTCTTCAGCTATTTCTTTTCTCAGAGTTACATACTTTTTTTTTATAAAGTTCTTTCATGTTCTTTGTTAGGTAAATTCGCAAATATTTCGTCTTTCACTACTGTAAAAGAAATAGAGACCAGGATTATTTTTACAGCTTGAATATTGTTGGTATATGTAAAAGCTAATGATTTGTCAGTATTGATTATGTATCCTGAGATGATGCTGTACTTCAAGATCACTTCTGAGCGTTTTGTACTTGAGTCCCTGTGGTTTTCTAGGTTTTCATGTATCATCCACAAAAAGTGAGAGTTTGATCTCCTCTGACCCCTTTTGAATACTGTTGATTGCCTTCTCTTGCCTGATTTCAATGGCAGAGTCTTCCATTACTGTGTTGAATAGCAGTGGAGACATTGGGCATCCTTGTCTAGATCCAGATCTGAGTGGAAATGCTTGCAGTTTTACTCCATTCAGTATGATATTGGCTGTGGGTTTGTAGTAGACAGCCTCTGTTAGTTTAAGAAATCTCCCTTGTATATCTATTTTCTTAAGTGTTTTGATTATGAAAGGATGCTGGATATTATCAAAAGTTTTTTCTGCATCAATTGAGAGAATTGCCTGTTGTTTTTTATTTTGTTTATATGATATCTTATATTCATTGATTTATGTATGTTGAAAAAACCTTATAACTCTGGGATGAAACCCACTTGGTCATGCTGTATAATTTTTTTGATGTGCTGTTGATTTCTGTTTGCTAGAATCTCATTGAATATTGTTGAATCTATATTCATTAATGATAATGGTCTATAATTTTCTTACATTGTTGGATATTTTCCTGGTTTGGGAATCATGGTGATATTTGCTTCACAGAATTTGTTGGGAAGTATTCCCTTTTTCTCCATATTTTCGAAAAGCTTATGTAACATAGGTACTAGTTTCTGTTTAAAGGTTTGGTAGAATTCTGATGTGACGCTATCTGGATACAGGCTTTTCTTTTGGGGGAGACTTCTTATAGTTGATGCTATTTCAGTGTTTGATATAGGTCTATTCAACATTTCCAATTCTTTCTATCTGACTCTAGGAAGGTGGCATACTTACAAGTATTGGTCTATTTCCTCCAGATTTTCATATGTCTGAGAATAGAGTTTTTGGTACTATTTGAATTTCTGAGATGTCTGTTGTTATTTCTCCTTTATCATTTCTTTTTTGTATTTCTTTATTAAATCAAAAACACATAGATCATGCATACATTAATGCATTTATGGGGTACAATGTGCTGATTTCATATATAATTAAAAGTGTTTACATCACACTGGTTAATATATACCTCATCTAATTTACTTAGTTATTGTGTTAAGACATTTATGCTCTATACTTAATAGATCCAACATGTACCCTTGCATTATGCACCATTCACCCTCCCTCAATCTCACCTCCCATTCCCCTCCTTTTCCACCCTCTTCCCTCTTCATCTTGGGCCATAGTTGTGATCTATTCTTCATATGAAAATGTGAATGATTGTAAATTGGTTTCATAATAGTACTGAGTACATTGGATATTTTTTATTCCATACTTGAAATGCTTTACTAAGTAGGATATGACCCAGCTCCAGCCAAGTAAATGTAAGAGGTAGAGTCTCCATCTTTTTTAAGGCTGCATAATATTCCATAGTATACATATACCACTATTAGTGTTTTTATTTTATTTTTTTTATTAAGTCATATATACATAGATCATGAATACATTTATGCCTTTGTGGGATTCAATGTGTTGATTATTTGTACAAATTGGAGTACCGACACCTTACTGATTAACATAGTTTTTACCTCATTTACTTAATTACAGTGTTCAGACATTTGTGTTCAATACTAGATAGATTTGACTTGTACCCTTGCAATATGCTCCATAGGTGTGATCCCACCATTAACCCTCCCTCTCTTAACCCACTCCCTTCCTTTCCCATCCTCCTACCCTTCCTTCCTTCATCCTTGGCTACAGTTGTGATTCATCTCTCATATGAAAAATGTGAGTGATTATAAATTGGTTTTATAGTAGTACTGAGTACTATGGACTTTTTTTCCATTCCTGATATACTTTACCAAGAAGAATATTTTCCAGTTCCATCCATGTAAACATAAAAGAAGTAAAGTCTTCATCTTTCTTTCATGCAGCATAGTATTTCATGGTATACATGTATCAGAATTTATTGATCCATTCATGGGTAGATGGGCACTTGGGCTTCTTTCAAGACTTGGCAATTATGAACTGAGTGGAAATGAACAATCTGGTGCATTTATCTTTGTTACCAAGTGATTTTTGGTTTTTTGGATATACACCTAGATGAGGAATGGCAGCATCAAATGGCAGGTCTACATTTAGATCCCTGAGTGTTCTCCAAACTTCTTTCCAAAAGGAATGTACCAGCTTGCATTGCCACTAGCAGTGAAGAACTGTTCCCTTTTCTCCACATCCATGCCAACCTCTGTAGTTTTGGGATTTTGTGATGTGGGCTACCGTTACTGGAGTTAGATAATATCTCCAAGTGGTTTTGGTTTTCATTTCTCTGATGATTAAAGATGATGAGCATTTTTTCATATATCTGTAGGTCTTATGCCTATCTTCTTCAGAGAAGCGTCTGTTCAAGTCCCTTGCCCACAGTGAAATGGCATCACTTATTTTCTTATTGATTAGATTGAGTTCTCCATAGATTCTGGTTATCAAACCTTTATCAGACGCATAACCTTCAAATAAACTCTCCCATTCTGGGGGCTGTCTGCTTGCTTTACTTACTATGTTCTTGGCTATGGAGAAGCTTTTTTGTTTGATCAGATACCAGTAATGTATTTTTGGTGTTACTTCAATTGCCTGGGGGTATCTCCACATAAAGTATTCTCTCAGGCTAATTATTTCCTGCACTCTCTCCAAGAATCTTTATAGTTTCATGTCTTAAGTTTAAATCTTTTATCCAATGAAGGTCAATTTTTGTTAATGGTGAAATATGTAGGTCCAGTTTCAGTCTTCTACAAGTCTCCAGCCAATTCTCCCAGCACCATTTGTTAAATAGGGAATCTTTCCTCCAATTTATATTTTCAGTGAGCTTGTCAAAGATCAAATGACGATAAGTGTCTGAGTTCACAGTTCTTATTTCTGTTCCATACTTCTACCTCTGTATTTTTGTGCCAATAACATGCTGTTTTGATCACTATAGATTTATAGTATAGCTTCAAATCAGGTAGTGTGATTCTTCCAGTTTTGTTTTTATTTCTAAGTAATGTCTTGGCTAGTCAAGTTTTTTTCTGGTTCCATATAAAATGAAGTACTATATTTTATACATCTTTAAAGTATGAAAGTGGTGCTTTGATAGGGATTGCATTTAATTTATATATTGCTTTGGATAATATGGACATTTTAACGATGTTGATTCTTCCCAGCCATGAGCATGGTATGTTTTTTTATTTGTTAATGTCTTCAGCTATTTCTTTTCTCAGAGTCTCACAATTCTCTTTATAGATATCTTTCACATCATTTGTTAGGTAAATTCCCAAATATTTCATCTTCTTTAGCACAACTGTGAAGGGAATAGATTCCTTGACTGTTTTCTTTGCTTGATTATTATTAGTTTATACAAAAGCAACTAATTTGTGAGTATTGATTTTGTATCCTGAGATGATACTGTATTCCTTGATCACTTCTAAGAGTTTTGTGGTTGACTCCCTGGGGTTTTCCAGGTATAAAATCATATCATCTGCGAAGAGTGAAAGATTGATGTTCTCTGACCCTATTTGTATACCATTGATCACCTTCTCTTGCCCGATTGCAATGGCTAAGACTTCCATTTCAATGTTAAAAAGCAGTAGAGAAAATGGACAACCATCCCTGGTTCCTGAACTGAGTGGAAATGTTTTTAATTTTACTCCATTCAATATGATATTGGCTATGGGTTTGCTGTAGATGGCTTCTATCACTTTAGGAAAAGTCCCTTCAATACCTATTTTCATAAGTTTTCTGATCACGAAAGGATGCTGGATATTGCCTAAAGCTTTTTTTTTTTTTTTTTGCATCTACTGAGAGAATCATATGGTCTTTGTTTTTAGTTTTATGTGATATATCATATTTATAGTTTTACGTATATTGAACCAACTTTATGACACTGGGATGAAACCCACTTGGTTATGGTGTGCAATTCACTTGATATGTTGCTGGATTCTCTTTGCTAGTATCTTATTGAATATTTTTGAATCTACATTCATTAAAATTATTGATGTATAATTTCTTTCTTGTTGTGTCTTATCCAGGTTTGGGGATCAGGCTGATATTTGTTTCATAGAATGTCTTGGGAAGTATCTCTTCTTTTTAGATGTTTTGGAAAAAGTTAAGTATTATAGGTATGAATTCCTCTTTAAACGTTTGGTAAGTTTCTCATGTAAAGCCATCTGGTCCCAGACTTCTTTTTCGGGAGATTTCGTATATTTGATTTTAGCACTTAATATAGGTTGTTCAGCATTTCCAATTCTTTCTGATTAAGTATAGGATGTTGACATGCTTCCAAGTATTCGTCAATTTATTTCACATTTTGATATTTCTGAGAATAAAGTTTTTTGTAGAATTCATTAAGGATCCTTTGAATTTCTGAGATATCCTTTGTTATTTTCCCTTTGTCATTTCTGATTGATGATATCAGGGACTTTAATTTTCTATTTTTGGTTAGGTTGGCCACAGGTTTATGAATTTTATTGATATTTTAAAAAAAACAACTTTTTGATTTATTGATCTTTTGAGTAATTTTTTTTGTTTTAGATTTCATTTAATTCTGCTCTAATTTAATTATTTCTTTTTTTCTGCTGGATTTGCAGTTGGAATGTTCTTTTTTTTGCAGATGCTTTAGATGTCCAATTAAGTTATTGACTTCCTAACTTTCCATTCTCTTGAGGAAGGCTTGCAACACTATAAATTTCCCTCATAGGACTGCCTTTGTAGTATCCCACAGGTTCTGATAATTAGTGTCTCCAGTATTGTTTTATTCCAAAAAACTTGGCGATTTCCTTCTTAATCTCCTGGAAGACCAAGCTATCATTCAGCATAAGGTTATTTAGTTTCCATGACTTTGTATGAGTATGTAGATACCTGTTATTGGTGAGTTCAATTTTTATTACATGATGCTCCAAGAAATTACAAGGAATAATTTCTATAATTTTAAACTTGCTGAGGTTAGACTTGTGACCTACCACTTCTTGAACTTTTGGCTAAGATCAAGTGGAGACTTGTGACCTAAGATGTGATCAATTTTGGAAAATGTTCCATGGGCTGATAAGAAGAATGTGTATTCAGTTTTTTCTTTTATTAAATCATAGCTATGTACATCAACACAATCTTGGGGTATAATGTGCAGGTTTTATATACAATTTGAAATATTTTCTTTTTCTTATGATACCTGTATACATTAATGCAAACATGAGGTAAAGTGTAGTGTTTTCATATACAATTTGAAATATTTCATCAAACTGGTTAACAGACTTTGTGTCATTTACTTAGTTATTGTGTTAAAACATTTATACTCTAGTTCTAGAAAAGTTCACTTCTATCCTTGTTAGACAGACCATATAGGTGATCTTTCCAGTCACCCTCCCACCACCCATCCACCCTTCTCCCCTCCCCTCATCAACCCCCTCCCCATATTCTTGGGCTAGAATTAGTTTGTAGCTTTCATTTGAGAATTATAAATTAGTTTCATAATAGTGGTGTGTACATTAGATACTTTTTCTTCCATTCTTGTGATACTTTGCTAAGAAGAACATTTTCCAGTTCCATTCATGTAAACATGAAGGAGGTAAAGTCTCCATCTTTCTGTAGGGATGCATAGTATTCCATGGTGTACATATACCACAGTTTGTTGATTCATTCGTGGATCAATGGGCACTTGGGCTTCTTCCATGACTTGGATTTATGAATTGGGTTGCAATAAACATTCTGATACAGGTCTTTTCTGATTCCATATAAAGCGAAGTATTATTTTCTCAAGATCTTTAAAGTATGACAGTGGGGCTTTAATGGGGATTACTTCAATTGCTTTGGGTAGTATGGACATTTTAACAATGTTGATTCTTCCTAGCCATGAGCATGGTATATTTTTCCATTTGTTAACATTTTCAGCAATTTCTTTTCTTCGAGTTTCATAGTTCTCTTTATAGAGATCTTTCACATCCTTTGTTAAGTATACTCCCAAATATTTGATCTTCTTTGGCACTACTTTAAACGGGATAGTCCTTCACTGTTTTTTCAGCGTGGGTGCTGTTGGTATATATAAAGGCTACTGATTTATGAGTGTTGATGTTGTATTCTGACACGCCACTGTATTCCTTGATCACTTCTAAGAGTTTGTTAGTTGAATCCCTGGTGTTTTCAAGATATACAATCATGTCATCTACGAAAAGTGAAAGTGTAATCTCTTCTGTTCCTATATGGATACACTTAATCGCCTTTTCTTCCTGAATTGCAATAGCTAGAACTTCCATTACAATGTTAAATAGCAATGGGGACAATGGGCACCCTTGCTTGGTTCCTGTTCTGAGTGGGAGTGATTTCAATTAACTCCATTGATTACAATATTGGCTGTGGGTTTGCTGTACATGGCCTCTATCAGCTTAAGAAATGTTCCTTCTATACCAATTTTCTTAAGTGTTCTGATCATGAAGCGATGCTGGATATTATCAAAAGCTTTTTCTGCATCAATTGAGAAAATCATATGGTCTTTGTTTTTTGATTTGTTTATGTGATGAATTACA
>NW_003852832.1:33475-34567 GCF_000181295.1 Otolemur garnettii | reverse complement strand
TTGTAGGTTATGGTTTTCTTGCATCTAACTGCTTTCAGAATTTTCTCTTTCATATTAACTTTAGTGAATTTAATTATGATGTGCCTGGGGGATGTCTTGTTTGGGTTGAGTCGTGCTGGGGTTCTGAAACTATCTGCTATCTGAATTTCAGAATCTCTTGGCATGTTTGGAAAATTTTCTTTCAAAATTTCATGAAGAGCCTCTGTGTTTTGTGAGGGAACTTCATCGTTTTCAGGGTTTCCTATAAAGTGAATATTAGTTTTCTTTGAATTACCCCAGAGCTCTCTGAGAGAAAGATCCGTTTTTGCTTTCTATTTCTTTTCATCTTTGCACTCTTGGGCTTGTTCAAAAGCTTTGTCTTCAATGTCAGAAATCCTTTCTTCAGCCTGTTCCACCCTGTTACACAGAGTTTCAACTGTATTTTTCAAATCTTTGAGGGCTATGAACTCTTTCCTCAACGTTTCAAAATCTTTGATCATTTTTATGTGTCAAATTGTTGAATTCTTGAGTCATCTTTTGAAAAATTTCTTGAGACATCTTTTGAATAATTTGTTGAGACATTTTTTGAATAATTTCTTGAAGTTCTAGCACTTTCCTTTCTTCCATTCTATTAATC
Organism: Otolemur garnettii; assembly: GCF_000181295.1. Classification (NCBI taxonomy): domain Eukaryota; kingdom Metazoa; phylum Chordata; class Mammalia; order Primates; family Galagidae; genus Otolemur; species Otolemur garnettii. The sequence goes on along the minus strand of NW_003852832.1, from coordinate 33,951 downwards.
TTATTTACTATCCACATTCTGAACTTGATTTCTGCCATCTCAGCCATCTGTTTTTTTTTGGTTGGATCTTCAGATGCCTCTGCCACATCCTTCCTTGGGGAGGAGTTGATCTACTGTGGTTATTCGTACTACCAGATTTTTTCCGCTGACTCTGCCCCATGCTGGATTTACTTTGTTTGGCTAGATGAGCAGCTAAGAAGAAGTTGGGGTTGGGGTTCTGGAAGTAGTATTTTACTAACCTTTTTGGGCAAAGGCTGGTACTGGTGTCTGTACCTTTTCCCCTAGAGCTTTGCCTAGGATGCGTATAATGCTATGTCAGAGTCTGGGGTCTGTGTGCCTCTATCTTGTTTTTGGCTGGTCTCCGTTCTACTTTAGAAAATCAATAACTCGGCAACCTGTAGAAGACTGAAACTGGACCCACACCTTTCACCATTAACTAAGTTAGACTCTCACTGGATTAAAGACTTAAACTTAAG
>NW_003852832.1:30114-32281 GCF_000181295.1 Otolemur garnettii | reverse complement strand
AAAAAAAAAGAAAATCAATAACTCTGGGTTAAGATCTCAGCTGTGGAAAAATATCAGCGATTAAGTCACCTCTTCCCTCACAGGCAACATTTGGCAAAGTAAATCCACACCTTCCCTCAGCCACACCCCCCAGGGTATCACTTTAGATAGTTCTCTGGTGATTAGCCCAGTTCAAGAGATCTAAGTCAAGTGTCCCAGTCAACATAAGTCTCACGTGGGGGAGTTCAAGAGGTCTCTGGTATCTGTACAGCAGGGGTCTTCTGACAGCTGAGGTATGAACTCCACCAGTGTTCTGTGGGGTCAGAAGTACCTGCCCAGCAAATACAGTATTCTAGGAAGGTTGATGCCTCCTACCCTACCTTGTACCTTTGTCACACCCAGTCACTGGAGACCCCACAGGGCTGTAACCCAGTTGCCCAATAAGCAAATGTGGCAGGTCGTTGTGTTTGCCAGAATCAAAGTAAAGCCAATGCCAGCTCCACTCAGTTACTGCTCTTTGACCTCCACCAGCAAAGGGAGCTAAGTCTTGACTGTCTCAGGCACTCAGTAACAGCTGGATAATGTTCCACCTGAAGACATTTTAGGCCTGAGAAAATCCAGAGAGTATCAGAGATTCTCCTTCGACCACCACTTAATTTGCCCAAATCAAGATATCCAAACCTATTGACCTGATCAGTACCCACTCTCTGGTTGGAAAGATCACAATGTATCTAGCAACTAGATAATAGGAGTCTACTGGTGGTACAAGTGTGGCTTGCTCTGATGCTCTGAGGAGTCAGAAAGGCCTGTTCAGTAGACGATTTGGAGTAAGGAGGCTGATGTCTGTTTCCTGTTCTTACTCCCCCTTTGCTGCCAGACTCTGGTAACCTCAGACTCTGTTAACCCCACTGCCAGTTTCTGTTAACCCAGACTCTGTTACCCAGCCTTGTCCAATAGGCAAGTGGGTCGGTGTTTTGTGCCTACCAGAGTCCAGATAATGTCAATGAGTCCATCAGGGTTTTGTGCCTGCCAGATTCCACATAATGTCAATGCTTTCTCCACTCGTTGACCACGCTTTGTCACCTGCCAGCAGAGATGGTTGAAGCCTATCTGCCTAAGACACTCAATGGCAGGTGGAGAATAATCTGCTTGGGCTCAATCTAAACCTGGAATTTGTTTTCTTGGAGTTTTGGTTTACTTTGGTGGGGGAAGATGTGCATTAATCTATCTTTTCTCTCAGTTTGGCTCCCCACCTTCAGCTTCCTTGGGTTCTTTTGGCAGCTGTCTCTCCCCCTGAACTGAAGTTTATGTTGAAAGCTAGCTTCAGTCAGCTCTCGTCCCCTTTTCCTCCATATTCTTATTGAATGTGAAAATTGTAAGTAGGGAATATAGCCACCCCGAGGATTTAGCAAAGTACAAAACACATTGAAACCAAGCGGCCAAATAAACAGACTAAAATGCCAGCAGACACACAAGCACACCAATGCCCTGACACTCAGAAACAAGTAGACAAACAGACAAAAAAGAAAACAAAACAAAAGACAAACCAACCAATAAACAGACAAAAAAAAAGTAGTAGTAATAAAAGATAACCACAGAAATGTTGTCTCAAAATGATCGAGAAAACAAATAGCAAAACAAACAAATAAAGAAGAAAGAAAATAAAAATAATAACAAAGAAAAAGGAAAAAAAAGGAAAAGGAGGACACCACTAAGAAAAATACAGTTCTTTTGAATATATACAAACAAATCCTTTTATAGATGCGGTGGGTTTCCAGTTTAAAGGAAATATAATTATGCTGCAATATACTTTCTAAACAGCAGGTGGCACTGTGAGTATTCCCCACGCTAATACCAAAAAGGAAAAAAAAAAAAAAGACAAGATAAGAAAGAGAATCTTGGCAGTGGTCAAGATGGCCAGCAGGCACCAGTCTCTGACAGAAGCCCCTGTTCAGAAGAAAGGATAGTCAGGAGAAACACCCAACAAAGTCGAAAACTGGGAGCCCAGCTGAGAGAGAAGAGTGATACCGGCAGGACACCTCTTCTGAGACAGACAGAGACTTCTAGAGGATGCTCCACAGGCACATAAATCTCTCCAAAGGAATAGCGTCCATCCCCTCCCCCAAGAAAGGTGTGCTTTTCCTTTGTTTCTTCTTCAACCGCTCCTCCAAGACTCCTACAGGCCACC
>NW_003852832.1:28085-29944 GCF_000181295.1 Otolemur garnettii | reverse complement strand
CTCTCCCTCCCCTTGCCAGCTGGGACAGGGAGAGGAGAGCCAGGAACGACATCCACCTACCCTTTCAAGACCAACCCCCTGTTCCAGTCCTTCACTGGGAGAACTCCTTGATCCACAGTTTCTGTGTGCAGACGGACCTTCCTCAGTCAGCGCATTCTGTGCTCAGCTGTCTCCCCGGCTGCTATCTGCACTTCCCGAGACCTTGGTGCCGGTGACCAGGACTGACACCAAACAGGGAGAGCTGCACACCCCACCAGGCGTCCGCCTCCGGGACTTTGGTGGCCCTTGACAGTGATAGACTTCTGCTGAGTCGGGTCACTGAGCCGTGCCCACCTCCAGGAGCCCTGCAGGCCTGCGGCTTCCATTGACTCCTGCCGGGGAAGGTCATGCAGTCCCGCCAGCTGCTTGCTTGCCCCGAGGGCTTTGGTGACTGGTGGGAAATTGACTTCTGCTAGGGCAGGTCAAGCAACCCCGCGCTTTCCTCCTGGGGCTCCCTGGCCCTGGATCACCACTAGCCCCTGCCTAAGAGGGTTGTGCTGTCCCACCAATCGCGCTCCAGCCTCCAGGGCTTTGGTAACCAGGGAGGGCAGTCTCACGCCCACCTCCCAGGGTCTTGTCAGCTGGCAGTCGCCAGCAGCTCCAGCAGGGAAGGGTTGTGCCATCCAGCCAGCGGCGCGCGTGTCACCTCTGGGGCTTGGCAAATTGCGACAGCAGCTGACTTCTGCTGGGGCAGGTCGCGCAGACCTGTGCCTGCCTCCTGGGACCTCCTAGCACATGATCACCGTGACCTCCCACCAGAGAGAGCTGTGCCATCCCACCAGGGGCAGGTCACCGCCCTTCTCACCGGGCCTTGCCAGCTTGCTGTCGCCAACTGCTCCTGCCTGGGAGGGTCGCACCATCCCTCCAGCAGTGCACCTGTCTCTGGGGCTTTGGTAGCCAGCAAGGACAACTGACCTCTGCTGGGGAAGGTTGCGCCTGCCTCCCAGGGCCTTGACAGCTACACTGACTCCTGTAGGGGTGGGCTGCATCACCCCGCCTGCGGGCCCCGCCTCCTGGGGTCTTGCCGGGTTGTACCCAGGAGAAAACTAGAAGAATTCACTGGCAAAACGGTTTTAGGGACGGTTTCCGAAAGGTGCAAATTCAACATGGGACGGAATCAACAGAAAAACTATGGCAACCAGAATAACCAGAGTAGATTAACGTCCCCAAAGAAGGATGGAGTAGACACAATGGAAGACCCATTACACAAACAGATATCAGAAATGTCAGAAATTGAGTTCAGAATCTGGATAGGGAGTAAGATCAACAGGGTGGAGGAAAAGAGGGAGCTAGAATTTCAAATCATTCAAAAGCTGTCCCAGGAATTTAATGATTTCAAAGATAAAATGATCAAGGATTACGATACTCTGAAACAAGAGATTGCAGATTTGAAGAGCACCATTGAATCCCTTCGTCAGAGGATGGACGAGGCAGAAGATAGAATCTCCAACACTGAAGACAATGACTTTGAACGCACCCAGACTTCCAAAGATTTTGACAGATGGAGAACAAAGACAGATCTCTCACTCAGAGAGATCTTGGATAATTCAAAGAAAACCAATATTCGCCTCATAGGAATCCCTGAAGGTGACTAAGTTGCCTCACAAAACACAGAGGCTCTCCTTAACCAAATTATGAAAGAGAAATTTCCAGACATGTCAAGGGATCCTGAAATTCAGATAGCAGACAGCTTCAGAACCCCAGCACGACTCAACCCGAACAAGATATCCCCCAGGCATATCATAATCAACTTCACTAAAGTTAACATGAAAGAGAAAATCCTGAAAGCAGCTAGACGCAAGAAAACATTAACTTACAAG
>NW_003852832.1:0-16384 GCF_000181295.1 Otolemur garnettii | reverse complement strand
TTCCCTATTCAACAAATGGTGCTGGAGGAACTGGCTAACGTGCAGAAAACTGAAACTGGACCCACACCTGTCGCCACTAACTAAGATAGATTCTCACTGGATTAAAGACTTAAAGTTAAGACATGAAACTATAAAAACATTAGAAGAAAGTGTGGGGAAAACTCTTGAAGAAATAGGCCTGGGCGAACATTTTATGAAGAGGACCCTCCGAGCAATTGAACCAACATCAAAAATATACTACTTGGACCTCCCCAAATTAAAAAACTTCTGTACAGCCAAGAACACAGTAAGAAAAGTAAGTAGGCAACCCTCAGAATGGGAAAAGATATTTGCTGGATATGCTTCCGACAAAGGTCTTATAACCAGAATCCACAGAGATCTCAAGCTTAGTAGCAAGAAGAGAACAAGTGATCCCATTGCAGGGTGGGCAAGAGACTTAAAGAGAAACTTCTCTCAAGAAGACAGACACATGGCCTATAGATATATGAAAAAATGCTCACCATCTCTAATCATCAGAGAAATGCAAATCAAAACCACTCTGAGATATCATCTAACACCAGTTAGATTAGCCCATATCACAAAATCACAAAATCACAGATGCTGGCCGGGTTGTGGAGAAAAGGGAACACTACTACACTGCTGGTGGGAATGCAAACTAATACGTCCCTTTTGGAAAAACATATGGAGAACACTCAGAGATATAAATATAGATCTACCATTTGATCCTGTAATTCCTCTGTTAGGTATATACCGAGAAGACCATAAATCACGCTATAATACAGATATCTGTACCAGAATGTTCATTGCAGCCCAATTCACAATCGCTAGGTCATGGAAGAAGCCCAAGTGCCCATCGACCCATGAATGGATCAATAAATTGTGGTATATGTACACCATGGAATACTATACAGCCACAAACAAAGATGGAGAACTTTCCTCCTTCATATTTACATGGATGGAGGTGGGAAATGTCCTCCTTAGCAAAGTGTCTCAAGAATGGAAGAAAAAGTATCCAATGTACTCAACACTACTATGAAACTAATTGTTAGCTATCTTAGGAAAGCTACAATCCAAATGGAGCCCTAGACTATGGGGAAAGAAGTGGGGGGAGGGGAGGGGAAGGGGAGGGGGAGGATAGGTGAAGAGAATGATATTGTCGGGATCATGCCTATAGTTTATTCTATTTGGATACAGGTGAATTTGTCTAAACGTTGAATATAAATGTCTTAGCATAACAATTATGAAAAAGACATGATGGCTATGTTGGCCACCTGGATGAGAGTTTTCTAAACTGCATATAGAAGTAACACACTGTATCCTAGAGAGAATTAATGTACACAATTATGATCTAATAAAAAAAAGAAAAAAAAAGAAAAAATAAAGAGAAACAAACTTACACATCCTAAAAAAAAAAAAAAAGAAAGAGAATCTTTGCTGGCAGGTTGTACAGATTCTCCCTACAACAGTTCCTGCAAAGTGTTGGGCATCTTGGATTAGATTCAAATGCCAGATGGCTGGTTGCAGGTCAGATTGAGTTCTTCTTGGTTCTGGGAGAGGTGTTATGGAGACGCCATTTTGGAGTTTTACATTACATCAGATTCCTGGCTGGCCACCTGCTCCTATCTGTCCTCCAAACTCCGCACACAAGTCCACACTTCGCCAGATTTACCACTCAAGTCTTAGTTTCCCCTCAAACAGAAAATTGTTGTGGTCTGAGGGAAAAGAGCTGAGTGAATTTTGCGTGCTCCGTGATCAGTTTATTTTTGATTGGGGGAAGGGCTGGTTACTTCTAGTTCCCGCCACCGCTGCCACCACAGCATGCACAGAAGATTTTTTAGTGTTTGTAAGAAGGGAACCGATTCACCCTGTGGGTCACCACATCAGTGCAGCTCCACATAGACTTCCAAAATTACAGAATGGATCAGTTCCTAAGTGAAGTTCCTTCCCCTCAAGTTTCTGTCTAAATGCCTGGATCTCTGATGCCCCAAACCTGTTCCAAATCGTTCCTGCTTCTGGCTGCCAAATTCTGCTTGGGAATTCACGCCTTAGCACACTCTCTGCAAAATACACAGACTCCCCACGAATTGGGCACAGAAGTCCTTCGTGGGGGAGGGATTGGTTTCTGCCTCTCCAGGCACCAGCCACGGACCTGGTGCCACAGGTCACAGCTGGCACCATTTCAGCTGCTGCCCTGAGATTTTTCTGGCAGACACCGTAGTTCTGTGCTACACTTCCATTCCAGCAATTAACCTCCTTGCTCTACACTCTGTGCTGCTTGTCTGCCAGCACTCTATGCAGGAAAGATCCAGTCCCCCCACTCTCACTTGAAACCACCAGGAGAGTTGACACAGGGATGCATCCCCTCTGCCATCTTGCTCCACCTCTCCCTTGAGATATCTTTTGAATAAATCCTTGAAATTATAATTACATCCTTTCCTCCATTTTTCATCTTATTTCGTATTGAAATTCTGAATTCGATTTCTGACATCTCAATCATTTATTTATGAATAAGATCTTGTTATATCTGTCATATCTTTCCTTTGGGGAGTTGATCTATTCTGATTTTTCATGTTGCCAGAGTTTTTCTGCTGATTCTCCCTCATGATTGTTTTTCACTGTTGGCTAGATGGGCAGGTAAAGTGACATTGGATTGGGAGTTCCTCAAGTTGTGGTTAACAAGTTCTTTGTCAAGGATCTGGAATTGATGGCTGCAGCCCATTCCCTATTGCTTTGTGAAGGACCCATACAGTATTACATTCTGAGGTTGAGGAAACCTGTTTTGTGTGGTGGGAGTGGGTGGCTCAGTCTTGTATTCAGCTGGTTCTTGTCCAGTCCTAGTGGATCAGTGACTCTGGTGAAGTCTTAGCTATGGAGAAATATAAGCAATTAAGACAGCCCACCCCCGCATGGATAACAACCGGAAGAGGAAAAATTACCCTTCCCTTTAACACACAACCAGGTTATCACCTGAGAGGGTCCTTGGGAGATTGGCCCAGGTTAAGTGTTCCCACCTTGTTGACCTAATAAGTATGAACTCTCAGATGGGAGAATTTGAAAGGTCTCCAGCAACTAGATGGCAGAAGTCTACTAACTGCTCAAATTTGGCTCACTCCATTGCTCTGTATAGTCAGAAATGCCCACCAGATAGCAGTGTTGGACCAAGGGGCTGAGTCTCTTTCTCCACTTTGCTCCTTTTTCATGCCAAGACACTGGTGACTCCACAGGACTGAGATCCTGCTCCATCCAATAAGCAGATATGCTGGGAGTTTCTGCCTGTCATAGTCAAAGGAAGGTCAATGCCACCAGAGCCTGACCACTAACCCTCTGCTACCAGTCAGCTAGGGGAGCTGAGGCCTGTCTGCCTCGGGTACTCAGTAGCCACTGGCAAGTGTTCCACTTGGACTCAGTCTAATCCTGAGGGTAACAAGTCAGCAAATGCTTATCTCCTTTAGCGACTGCACCTTAGCCTCTGCCACTCTGCAGCACCAGTATTCCTATAGAGTGAGTTCTACTTTTGTCTGGCAGTCCTCAGAGCTGGGGATCTGGAGCTGTCTCTACAAGATTAGACCCCAGTGGGATCTCTCTATTGTTGCTAGATCTCTGTGGGAAGTGACCCTGCGCTGCTCCCTGGGGGCTTCCACAGCCAGGGAGTTTTGACTGTAGAAGCAGCTTCAGGAGCGTGCAGCACATGGATCCAGCATCAGGGCAGGGGATGTTGCACATAGTTCTGGCAGTCCCTCACACCCAGTGACTGCAGCAAGGAGAGTGCTCTCTGCTCACGACTCTGGCCCAGTGGGGTGTGGCACGGAGGCAGGGAGAGTGTGGTGGGGTTGTGCAGGACACAGGAAGAGCAGCTCTAGTAGTCTCTGGCTGGATGGTAGGCTGGGTACTTGGTCTTGCAGGGATGAGGGTTGCTTCTCTTGAGCTTCTTCCCACTGTCCTCATAGTCTGTGCAGGAGTTAGGCTTCTAGTTCTTCAGGCAAGGGGGTAAGGGTGGACTGGAAGTTCAGAATGGCAGGGAAAACGTTCATTCAAATTTTCTCCCTTTTCAGAGTGTTTTCAATGTCACAATAGGGTCCCTCTGGAGAAATAGACCCCACTTCCTACAACTCTCAGCTGTGGGTTGAGAGAAGAGGTCCTCAGTTCACTGCTCACCTGTAGAAAACCTACAGGAACAAAGTGAAAAAGAAAAAGAAAAGAAAAGAAAGGAAAAACACAACCTTCTTGGGGGAGGGGGTAGACACTTTTCCTTGGGATAAATTGTGTACCTGAAGTTTGCTTTCTTGGAGTTGCAGCTTGCCTCAGCAGAAGTGACCTACAGATATCACTTTTGTCTCTTGGCTCAGCTCCCAGTGTTTAGCCTAATTGGGTACTTTCTAGACATTATCCTTCCCTCTGGGTGGGAGCTTCTCTCAGAGGCTGGCTCCAGTCAACCATCTTTCGCCTCCTCTTGCTTAGTTACTTATTGGAGGATCTATCCAGCATTGCCAAGGAGGTATTAAAATCTCTGACTATTATGGTGCTGGAGGAAGGCAAGTTGCTCATGTCTCTTCAAGTTTCTCTCATAAATTAAGGCACATTCTGGTTGGGTGCATAAATGTTAATAATTGAAATCTTATCATCTTGAGTGTTATCATTAACACATATGAAGTGACCATTCTTATAATTAATTAAATATGTTGTTTTAAAAGCTATTGTATCTGTGAATCAAATTGCAACACCTGCTTTCTTCTGATTTCCATTTGCCTGAAATATAGATTACCATCTCTTGATCCACAGAGTCTATATTTATCTTTTAAGGTAAGATGAGATTCTTGTATACATCAGATATCTGGCCTGAGTTTTTGTATCCAGTCACTCAACGTTTGCCTCCTTAGAGTAAGGTGACCAGATTTTAACATTGGTAAAGCGGGACACCATTGATGGCGGGGGAGGGGGGTGGGGATTGATCTTAATTAAAAATTTGGTCTATATGGAGCAACAAAATTTTTCATAGAATGCAAAAATAGTATGTTTTATATATATATATATATATAATTTCAACCTAAGTATAATTTACAAATATAATACATTTTAAAAATTATGTATATGGCAGAGTCTGTGGCTCAGAGGAGTAGGGCGCTGGTCCACCTGGGCGACCTTGCCCAGTAGGGAAGTAGGGAGTTTACATTAGCCTTTTCATTTCCAAATGAAGTTACATTAACCTCTTCATTCCCAAATGGAGTTATATTAACCTTTTCAGCAGCAAATACCATGTATTCCCTTCCTGTTGTCCCGCTGTTCTTTAGCTTGCCATGCATTCTTTCCAAAAATTGGGGCTTTTAAAAAATGCCATGGGACGTGGGATAAATTGTTAAAAATTGGGACTATCCCACCAAAAGTGGGACATCTGGTCACCTTACCTTAGAGGGTTGTTAAAATCTCCAAGAATTACAGAGCAGGAAGATATCAAATTGTTCATGTCTGCTCAGGTGTCCTTTATAAATTGAGGAGCATTCTGGTACTGTGCATAAATGTTATCAATTGAAATCTCTTCAAGTTGACTGTTTCCCTTAAAAAACATTAAGTGATTATTCTGATCTTTCATTACCTTTGTTGATTTAAACCCTATTGTATTTGCAAATAAAATTTCAACTCCTGATCATTCCTGATTTCCATTTACTTCAATTATAGATGTTTATCCCATCACCCTCAGTTTATTTTTATCACTTAGGATAAGATGAGATTCTTGTATATGAGAGATACTAGCCTGAGTTTTTGTATCCAATCAGCCAACCTGTGCCTCTTTAGAGGACAATTTAAGCCATTCATAATAATTAGGAGTATTGGTGAGCATGGAAGTGTTTTGGTTCTCATATTTCTCATTTGTCTGGTGGATAGTTTTAATTTGTTCACCATTGTGGATATTTGGTATTGTTCATGGATTGCTTGGTGAGTTTACTTCATTGGTGCATTAAGTTGATCATTGTGGAGGATGGTTCTGAGAATATCCTGAAGAGCTGGTTTAGCTATTGGAAAATTCTTGGAGAGAGTGCAGGGGAAATGCTTGAAAAAATTGGCCTCGGGAGAACTGGGAGAATATTTTATGAGGAGGACCCCCTAGGCAATTGAAGCAACATCAAAAATACATTACTGGGATCTGATCAAACTAAAAATCTGCACTGTCAAGAATAAAGTAAGTAAAGCAAGTAGACAGCCCTCAGAATGGGAGAGGATTTTTTCAGGTTCTATTTCTGAAAAAGGTCTAATAACTAGAATCCACAGAGAACTCAAACTTATTAATGAGAAAAGAACAAGTGATCCCATCTCATTGTGGGCAAGAGATATGAACAGAAACTTCTCTGAGGAAGACACGTACATGGTCTACAGACATATGAAAATATACTCATCATCTTTAATCATCAGAGAAATGCAACCATAAACCACTTTGACATATCATCTAACTCCAGAAAGAGTAGCCCACATCACAGAATCCCAAAACTACAGATGTTGGTGTGGACGTGGAGAAAAGGGAACATTTCTGCACTGCTGGTGGGAATGCAAGCTAGTATGTTCTTTTAGAAAGAAGTTTGGAGAACACTCAGGGATCTAAAAGTAGACCTGTCATTTGGTTAGGCAATTCCTCTACTAGGTGTGTATTCAAAAGACCAAAAATCACTTGGTCAGAAAGATATTTTCACCAGATTGTTCATTTCAGCTCAATTCATAATTGCCAAGTCATGGAAGAAGCCCAAGTGACCACTGACCCATGAATGAATTAACAAATTATAGTATATGTATACCATGGAATTCTATGCCACATTTAAAAAGATGGAGACTTTACCTTTTCTATGTTTGTATGGATGGAAGTGGAAAATATTCTTCTTAGTAAAGTGTCTCAGGAATGGAAAAAACATATCCATAGTTCTCAGTACTACTATGAAACCAATTTATAATCACTCACTCTTTCATATGAAAGATAAATCACAACTATAGGTGAGGATAAGGAACAAAGGGGAGGAGGATGGGAAGGGCGGGGGTTGGGCCGATGGAGAGAGGATTAATGGTGGGACCACACCGATGGAGCATATTGCAAAGGTACAAGTCAAATCTATCAAGTAAAGAACACAAATGTCTTAACACTGTGATTAAGTAAATGAGGTGAAAACTATGTTAATTAGTAGGATGTAAGCACTCCAATTTGTACAAATAATCTACACATTGAATCCCACAAAAGCATGAATGTATTCATGGTATATGTATATATGACTTAATAAAAAATATTCAATAACATTCTAGCATACAGAAATCAACAGCACATCAAAAAATTATACAGCATAACCAAGTGGGTTTCATGCCAGGTTTATAAGGGTGGTTCAACATACATAAATCTATAAATATAATACTTCATATAAACAATATGAAAAACAAAGATCATATGATTCTCTCAATTGATTGAAAATGCCTTTGATAATATCCAGCATCATTTTATGATCAGAACACTTAAGAAAATAGGCATAGACAGGTCATTTCTTAAACTAATAAAGCCTATCGACAGCAATCCCACAGCCAATATCATATTGAATGGAATAAAATTGAAAATGTTTCCACTCAGGCCTTGATCTTGACAAGGATACCCATCATCTCCATTGGTATGCATCATAGTAATGGAAAACTTAGCCATTGCAATCAGGCAAGAGAAGGCAATCAAGGGTATCCAAATGTAGTCAGAGGAGATCAAACTCTCACTCTTCAGAGATGAATATGATTTTATTCCTGGAAAACTCCAGGGACTCAACTACAAAACTCCTATAGGTGATTAAAGAAAAGAGCAACGTGTTAGGGTATAAAATCAATACTCACAAATCAATGGCTTTTACATATGCCAACAATAGTCAAGTTGAGAAAACAGTGAAGGACTTTATTCCTTTCACAGTAGTGCCAAAGAAGATGAAATGTTTGGGAATTTACCTAACAAAGCACGTGGAAGATCTTTATAATGAGAGCTATGAAAATCTGAGAGAAGAAATAGCTGAGGATGTTAATAGTTGGAAAAACATACCATGCTCATGGCTGGGAAGAATCAACATTGTTAAAATATCCACACTACCCAAAGCAATATGCAAATTGAATGCAATTCGTATTAAAGACCCCCAGTAGTACTTACAGATCTGGAAAATTTTGCACTTCGTTTTATATGGAACCTGAAAAAACCTTGAATTGCCAAGACATTACACAAGAACGAAAAGAAACAGGAGGAATCACCCTACCACACTTCAGGCTATACAATGAATATATAGTGATCAAAACAACTTGGTACTGGCAGAAAAACAGAGGTAGATGTATGGAAAAGAATAGAGAACCAAGAGAAGAACTCAGAAACTTATTGCCATTTGATCTTTGGTAAGCCTATCAAAAATGTAAATTGAGGAAAAATTCTTTATTTAACAAATGATGTTGGGTAAATTGGCTGGTGAGTTGTAGAAGACTGAAACTGGTCGCACACTTTACAGCATTAACAAAAATTAATTCTTCCTGGATAAAAGATTTAAACTTATGACATGAAACTATGAAGATACTTGAAGAGAGTACAGGTGAAACATTTTAAGAAATTGGCCTAGGAGAGTTCTTTATGAAGAGGATCTCCCCACCTTCCCTGGGAAATTGAAGCAACACCAAAAACAAATTACTAGGATCTGATCAAAGTAAAAAGCTCTGCACAACCAATGACACAATAATTAAAGCAAGCAGAGAACCCTCGACATGGGAGAATATATTTGCAGGTTATGTTTCTGACAAAGGTTTGATAACTAGAATCCACAGAGAACTTAATCTTATAGGAAAAGAACAAGTGATCCCATTTCATTATGGGCAAGAGAATTGAACAGAAGCTTCTCTGAAGAAGAGAGGGACATGGCCTACAGACACATGAAAAAAATGCTCATCATCTTCAATCATCAGAGAAATGCAAATCAAAACCACTTTGAGATATCATCTAACTCCAGTAAGAATAGTTCACATCACAAAATCCCAAAACTACAGATGTTGATGTGTAGGTGGAAAACAGGGAACACTTCTGAAGTTCTGGTGGTAATGCAAGCTAATATGTTCCTTTTGGAAAGAAGTTTGAAGAACACTTAGAGAACTAAAAGTAGACCTGTCATTTAATCCTGCTATTCTTCTACTAGGTATATATCCAGAAGGCCAAAAATCATTTTACAACAAAGATATTTGCACCAGAATATTTATTGCAGCCCATTTAATAATTGCCAAGTCATGGAAGAAGCCCATGTGCCCATTGACAGACAAATGGATTAATGAACTGTGGTAGATATATACCATGGAATATTATGTAACTATCAAAAATGGAGACTTTATCTCTTTTATGTTTACATGGATGGAGCTGGAACATATTCTTAGTAAGGTATCTCAAGATTTGAATAAAAAGTATTCAATGTACTCAATACTATTATGCTACCAATATATAATCACCCATACTTTCATACAAAAGATAAAACACAACTATAGCCTAGAATGAAGGAGGGAAGAGAAGGGTGGAGGGAGGGGAGTGGGAAAACCAGGTGGATGGAGGGTAATCAGTGCAGCCTAAGCTATGGTGCATATTCAAAGGGTGCATGTGAAATCTATTAACAGTATAGTATTAATGTCTTAACACAATACTTAATGAAGTGAGTTGAAAGTTATGCTAACCAGTTTGGTGTAAGCATTCCAAATTATATAAAAAATCAGCACATTGTACCCCACAAATTCATTAATGTACACAGTTATGATTTAATTAAAAATTGTTAAGAGACAAAAAGAAATTTTCTCTTTCACTGTACTTTAATGTACATAAGAATTCATAATACAGAAAGCATATTTCATTGTACTAAAGAATAATGAATATCTTTCATGCCATTCAAACTAGTATGTGTTAACTAAAATAACAAAAATTCAAAAGCATTTAAGTTTTGCACCCAAGACTTCCTTATTATACTACATTATTCATTTTTGAGACAGAGTCTCACTTCGTTGTCCCAGACTTCAGTGCCATGGCTTGAGCATAGGTCACAGAAACCATACTCCTGTGTTCAAGCAATCCTCCTGTGTCAGCCTCCTGAATGCCTAGAAGAAGCCTGGCTAATTTTTCTATTTTTAGTATAGATGGGGTGTCACAACTACTTAAGCTGGTCTTGAACTCCTGAGCTCAAATGATCCTTCTGCCTAAATCTCCTAGAGTGCTAGAATTATGGGCATAAACCACTACTATGCTGGCCTACATTCTTCATTTTTAATATATAACTATGATGTCACAGTTACATATTAGATTTAATTTTTAGCTGCTTAAGGTATAATTGAAATACTATAAAGTGTAAAATTTGGTAAGTTTGACATATGTATACATACATGAAGCCATCACCATATCAAGATAATCCCACTGAAAGTCTCCTTATGGCCTTTGGAAATTATGGTTCCCCCTACTGCTATAACATTCATGTAATAGCACTAATGTACTTTCAGTCATTCAGCATGAAGTTGTTTAATAGCCATGCCTTTGGTGGAGATGAAAATTTTTGCTGGAGTTGAATTCCACCTTTAGTGCCTGTGGTTTGAGATGATACAAGGTAGTATTTCAGTTATTTTAATTTTATTGATGTTTTATTTGTGTCCTAGAATATGATTAATTTTAGAGTGTGATTTGTGGGCTGACGATGATAATGTATATTCATTAGCTTTGGGATGGTGTATTCTCTTTAGGTGTATTAAGTCCAATTGTTATAGGGTCACATTTAAGTTCCTTCTTTGTTTAGTTGCTGTTTAGAGGATCTGTCCAGTTTTGTCAGCGGAGTGTTAAAGTCCCAAGTTATTATCACATTGTAAAATCTCATATTATTCAGATCAGTTAGGATTCATTTCATAAATCTGGGAGGATTTAGGTTGGGTGGATAAATATTTACAATTGAAATGTCTTCTTCTATTCTTCTCTTGACTAATATGTAACAACCATCTTTGTATTTCTTTGGTTTGTTTCTTTGAATCTACTTGTATCAAAAAGTAAAATTGTGACCCCTTCTTTATTTTTATTTCTATTTGCCTAACATATTGTTTTCAACCCTTCACCCTGAGTATTCTTTGTTCTTCAAGGTTAGGTATGTTTCCTGGAGGTAAATATAGATGGCCTCTGATTTTTCATGTGGTCAACCAGCCTGTTCCACTTCAGTGTGGAATTCAAGCTATTAACATTTATTGAAAGAATTGATAAGTATGGTGGAGTTGTAGTCATCTTATTTTGTGGACGTTTGTTGCTTTGTTTTCTTCATTGCTTCATTGTGGCAGCTAGGTTTTGTTTTTTAGTTTCTGGGTGTTTATTTTGGTGGCATTCCATTGTTATAGTCAGTGTGAAGAATGGGTTTGTGTATTTCCTACAGAGCTTGGATTGTGTAAAATTTTCTCAATGTCTCCATGTCAGTGAAAATTTAATTTCTCCATCCAATCTGAAGCTTAGTTTAGCAGGATACAGTATCCTGAGATGAACATTATTTTGTTTAAGAAGGTTTATGGTAGATGTCCACTCTTTTCTGGCTTGAAAAATTTCAGCTGAAAAGCCCACTGTCACCCTGTTGCATCTGCCTCCATAAGTTAATTGGTGCTTACTCCTGCCTGCTTATATTTCATTTTTCATTTTGACCTTGGCCAGTTTTATTACAATGTGTCTTGGAGATGCTCTGTTGTGTTGAGATCAACCTGCATTTGATATCCCTCTAAAAGTAGGGTGTTAGAACTTTTGGTGATTCTTGGTAAATTTTCTTTTATGATATCTTACAGTAGGTCTTCTTTTCCTTTTGATTGTTCTTATTTCCCTTCAGGGATACCTATATTTTGTACATTTAAATGTTTCATGAAGTCTCATAATTCTAAATGCAATTGTTCTGTTTTTATTTTTAAATTAATATGTATTTAAAATCATAACCATATGCATTTATGGGGTACAATGTGATGATTTAATATACAATGTGGAATGCTTAAATCAAACTGATTAATATTGCCATCATTGTTTTTTTTTTTTGTGGTAAGGCATTTAAAATTTACCTTTAGTTTTTGAAATATATCCTTGTATTGTGCACATTGAGATCCCACCAAATTCTCTCCCTTCTACTACTAATTGCCCTCCCCTTCCACACTGACCCTACCCCTCCCTTTCATCTTCTCCTCTCCCCTCCCCCTTGATAGACTATATTTGTGTTTTATCATTCATATGAATGTGTCAGTGCTTATATATTGGTTTCATAATAGTCTTGAGTACATTGGATACTTTTTATTCCATTCTTGAGATACTTTACCATGAAGAATGTGTTCCAACTCTATCCAGGTAAATATAAAAGATGTAAAGTCCCCACCTTTTTATGGCTGAATAGTATACATATACCACAGCTTATTAATTCATTCATGTGTTGATGGTCACTTGGGTTGCTCACATGTCTTGGCAATTGAAACTTGAGCTACAATAAACATTCTAGTGCAAATGTCCTTGTGATAAAATGATTTTTTTTCTTCTGGGTATATACCTAGTAATGGGATTGTGGAATCAAATGGACAGTCTACTTTCAGCTCTTTGAAGTTTCTCCGTACGTTTTTCCATAGAGATTGCATTAGTTTGCAATCCCAGCAGCAGAGATTCATTGTTTTTTAAATGCTAGTATAATTGTGAAAGACATTACAATAAAAAAAATGAGAAGGCTTTTTACAAATTTTAAACAGAAGAAATATATTTAAGGTAAAGTACACAACATGATGAAAGATAATATACAGGTATCATGTCTCATTTCTGGCAGCTTACTTGATTATCTTACCTTTAAGGTGTGGTTTCCAACAAATGCCAATTTCCCATGACTGGTGGAGCTCAGGAACATTTTCTGTGCACCGGTCCAATGTGTCGCTATGCTGAAGACCTTATCCCCATGCTGAGGGTCATGGCAGGACCTGGGATCAAAAAGTATGTTTATGTATTTTCCTTACTTACTCTGCCTCCTGTTCTGTCATTCATTCTTTTTTTCTTACTGTCTTAGAGGTAAGCATGCAGGCCTCAAGTAAAGGTATTAGGAGTATTAAAGTGTTTTTGTTTTAATGAAGAAGATTTTTATATAAGTAGACATCATGCTTCACAAATTGGGAGAACACTGTGTAAAAATATTTTACTGTGAAAATAAAAGCATAGAGATGCCTTATGTTTGGATCATAATGGTAGCCTGTTTTGTTCTTCATTTGTCAATTTGAGTATAAATAGTTAGCTCATTTTAAATTGAGCCTTTCTCTTTCTTTGTCATCACGTACATATTTTCCAGTCTCACCTGTGCCTACTATGCTGCCTGGATATCTGTATTCCCCTATATATTTCTTTATTGTATTATCTGTAGCATTTGATTTCTTAGTATCCCCATTTTCAGCAAACCTGTAATGTCTTTCTCTCCTTAACAATTAAGTGAATAATCCTGCAACTTATCTCACTACAAAAATGCCATGAGTATGTAACCTTTCTCGGCTTTTTACCATCAACATTTCCTAGGTCTTCAGCTACTAATTTTATTTTGTCTACTCTTCAAGTGAACAAAATGTCTTTTCTCTTTGCATCACCATATAAATATTTTCACCTATGCTGTGGATCGCATGCTCTCTTACTTTAAGTTTTTTTTTTTCATTACTTACCCTACTATGACTTCAACCTCTTTCTTGTGTGTGCACACACATGAGAGTATATAGAGGCTCCTTCTCATTATTATTAAACGTGCCTAAATGTCTCTAATCTTAAAAACAGGTAAAACTCTTTCTTAGCCCCATGTTCTCCTATAGATACTGTTCTATGTCTTCAGGCATAATGAGTACTTAAGACCCTATTATTGGCAAGGGAGGGCACCCTCAGAAAAAGGGAAAATTAAAAAGTAAGCTGAAGGAGACAAAACAAAAAAAAAAGTCAGCTCGTTTACCTTTAAGCTAGCCATTGCGAAATTTCTTATCTAAACAAGTTTCTGCCCTTTCCTGAAACTCTGGCTTATTGGGGATACAGCTTACACCAATACCCTGCTGAGTTTGTGAATACTCTGAGGAAGGTAATGATCATAAAACAGATTATGACAAGACCTAGAATAGATACATCTTCTAGGTCATTTTCTGCCCTTTAAACAGATAAAGCAGGTATCCATTGTGGAAATTTGCATTTGGTTGAGGCGGAGACCAAGGGAATAAATAGCTCGAGCCCTGAGATATGGGCAAGAAAGCTTAACATCCCTAATTGGAGAGGAAAATCCTCTGTGGTGGTGATGAGAGGAAAATGCCTCTCTCCAACCAATTCCTCAGAGGAGATTAACACCAGTGGTGTTTTACTCCATAATAAGCTAGTGGAGCTTAACACCTCCCTAGGAATCTGTGTGTGTGACTTCAAACAGGTGGCTTCCCCCATACAAGGCTCAAGTTTCAGATACTCCCAAACTCCTAAAGTCCTTAAAGTTAATGATAATAACAATAGAAGCTGATATGTCACTCAGGGAAACTACTGGTGTCTTTGTTCCCTCCCTCAGCTTACCACCTGGGCAGAGAGATTTCAATAAAAGCTGAGTGGAACCAAGATTGGGGCCAGTCCCAGAGCCCACGAACAGATGGTGGTCCCTTGAGCTCCTGCCTTTGAAAATTCTATTCTGTGTCTCACGTCTCTTTCTTTATTGTTGTTCTTAACTTTATATTTCTTCAGGTGGTCGCACCAGTTCCACAGGTCTTAGTTGACCCTGCCCCCAGGGCAGGACCCCAAAATATGTCTGTTTTGTCTTCATAGCCAAATTTCTGGTGTGAATTAATTACACTCATTAAGTCAAATTTCTCATATTTCTCCCTCATTTCTCGTCCCACTACTTACTGGTATTCAACACTTAAATCATTCTTGCAAAGGTATATGACTTTTTTTAATTGCTAAGGACAATGACTACTTCTCAATACTTATCATTCATCATCTCATAAGTAGTGATACTACTGAAACAATCTTTGCTCTTGGCTTTTGTGATTTATACTCTTTTGATATAGTTCCTTTCCCTTTTCATCTCCCTTGCTAGCTCTTTTTCTGCTGTTCATTCCATATATTTTGGGACTCTAGTGGGACCTGGTTTGCTTCCCTTTTCTCTCTACTTACTCTGTCAAAATGACTACTTCTACAATTGCCATTTTAATTATTTTTCATATATAGATGATACCAAAATCTTCATCTAGAGCCTATTCACACCTAAGCTACAGGACTGTATATTCACTGGCATACAATTATCTTAGATTTAGTATGTCTAAAAGTGATTTTGTTTTCCATACAAAGCCCTAGAACGTCATCCATTACCTCTATTCTTATCCAATTTCAGTGACTGGACTACAATGAACCCAGTCACTAAAGCTTGATTTCTCATTTCTCTCACTCCTTACATCTAAGCAATGATGAATCCTATCAAACTACCTTCTAATTATTTCTTACATCTTTATTTTCCTTTCCACTATCATAGTTATGATTCTAGCTCAGGACACAATCATTTCTCTCCTGAATGTCTGCCATAGTCTTCTACTTCTAACTCCCTCTGCAATCTAGACCCATTTAAAACTGTTCCTTTCCTTGGTACCTAAGTAATAGTCTTAAATCCCAATCTAAATTTTAAAAGCATTAGCATTGTTTCTGGCACACAATGCTAGGCAAAAAATAATTAAAAAATCCATTAGACTGGAAGCTCAGATGTTAAAAGTGAACTAGTAAGTACATGTAAAAATTAATAATTTTCTGACATCAGTTCCTTTTTAATCTTCCACAGGTTAAAACTGGACACAAAGGTACATTTGAAGGACATAAAATTTTACTGGATGGAAGACGATGGAGGTTCATTTTTAACATCCAAGGTGGACCAAGATCTCATTCTAGCTCAGAGAAAGGTAATTTAAAATTAATTTTGTCTAATAGGATTAATATTCACTCAAACAGATGTTATTCTGACCCTTTCCCTCAACTTTCTACTATATTTTTCTGTGCCAGCATACATAATTAAGGTGATGATCATGGTTATACTCAATAAAATTTGGTGTGATTTTTAAAGTCATTCGCAATATATATTTTTTTAAATTTATATTTTAATTGAAAACATTTCAGAGTACTACGGGGCATATATGATTAGGCTACAAAGTTTGCTTTTGTAAGGTTAAAGTTTGAGTTGTAGGTGTGACTTTCACTGAGGAAGTATGCAATATATCCGTGTACTGTACCTGTTGGATGGTAGTTTACTCATCCTCTTTCTCCCTACCCCCTAATTGAATTTTAATAAGTTTTTTTCTCTCATATGAACATAAAGGTAGGAATGTAGTTACAATTTAGTATTTACTGCATGTGGTGTTT
>NW_003852831.1:91295-98654 GCF_000181295.1 Otolemur garnettii | reverse complement strand
AAAATAATCAGTGCTGTGGGAAAGAGGGACAGGAGAGGAATAGAGCATTAAAAGTGATAGCTTCAGGTGAGGGATCAGACAATGAAATGTAAAGAAAGTAACTGAGGTTGGAAGAGGCATTGGGGAAAGAGACAATTGAGTACACAAATTACTTAGCAGTCAGTGCAGCTTCTTTTCTGCAAATTTCTAAGAACAGCAATACCTGATATTTTACCCTAATTTTTTATTTTGGTGTTGTTGGTTTTTGTGAATGTGAATATGATATCTTCTCCTTTAAAAAAGTGTATAGTATGGACTTGTGCAATGCAAAAATTGTGTTGGTGTTTGCTCTTGCTTTATGTTGTTGTCATTGTTTCTCTTGCAGCTTTAACTGAGAAATTAAGCAAAGGGTGTGGATTAATGTCAAAATAGGGATAATTGGAGGATTTCAAGACACAAAGTCAATAATAATGAGAATTCAGTAGTGTTAGGATAGAAAAGTCCTTTTTAAATGGGAGAAAATAAATATGCAGGGAATGTGCAGGTATCTTAGGGAGAATCTTAGGGATATTGAGGAAATATCTAGAAGTACTTTTTATTGACATTTTTTAGGGAAGTATGACCTCAATTATTGTCTCTATTATGCTTGGGAGGGAGAAAGAGGAAGTCATGACTAAGGTATAGAGAGAAAAATGACATCCTGCCTGAGTCAAATCTAAAATTTAGGTCACCTGCATCTAAAGTTGACTTGTTCTCTGTTTGTCCACTGAACTTTTATTGAATTCTTACTGGTCATTGTTTGTATATGATTCTGACTTGGACCTTGTCTTCAAGGTATGCATAGTCATATGCTATGATATAATATTCATAAGTGAAGTTATTCTGAGCAGGCAGAAAAGTATACTAAACACCAGAACTGAAAAACAAAAAAGACAAATGGGCATCTTGACCAAAATATCCTTACCATTTTGGAATCTGTAATCTTTAGTGAGAAATTTATATTAAATTTAATAAAAAGTATGCCAGAAACTTTATGACCAAATGCAATATAAATCATGAATGAGTGCTGGAGCCAGCATGAATGAATTATGTCTGCTGTCCATGTAATATAGAAGAAGGCAATAAGACACTTTTAGACCTGTGAAAGTTTCAGACTATGACTCTAAAAAGTTCTTGCTAAAGTATATGTATTCTCCCAGAAGCTGCATATGTTTCTCTGACAAAATCCATGATTGGGCAATGGGTCCCAAGGTGTTAGCATTAAATTCCCACTCACATAGTAAGTTTTTCAATTCATGCCGCTGAGCTGACAGCAGTAAAATACTTTTCCATAAACAAATTCCACTCTGTAGCCTGTTTTCTCTAGTTCCTGAAAAGAATTATAATAGTTAGGTAAGACTCTTAACCAGAACAAAGAAGGAAAGAAAAATCTTTGACTAAATAGAAACCTCAGATAACAGGAAATTTTCCTTTATAAAATTCTGCTGGCTGAATTTAAACTACAAATGCCCCTTCTTCCACACTAATTGTTGAAAAGTTTACATAAATGATTGTGGATTCCACAAAAACTATAGCAGAAGAAAAATACTATTGCTTAGTCTTGTTTAATAGTTCAGTACAGTATTTAAACAGTTAAATATCAGAGCAAACTGTGAAATAGGGAAAATTTAAGGAAAATTGCTAAAGCAAAAGCTTAATTATCTATAAAAATAATAGTAATTTTTGCATCTTACGCACAGGATAGAGTGTTTGCTAATTTTGATCAAGATCTTTCATGTAATACACTTAGAGATTTGGCACATTAAAATTCTCTAAAAACTCTAATAGTATTATAAATACAACACCTTCTAGAACTAGTGTGTACCCATTTAAAACAATCAAAGGTACACTAACATCACAGTAAACCTAAAATAAATTGACACATGCAATTTCATTGATGTTGGTGTTCATGCAGATAAAGAATTTTATCTGGTAGTAAATGGTAGTTTCCTTATACTACTGATAATACTTATTATTCATACTTTTGTGCAAATGTATAGGATACATGAGAAATTTTGTTATATGTATATCTTGCTTAGTAATTAAGCAGGGAATATAATATGATTATTATTAGACACTGGTGGGCATATACTACATATTTCAATCAGAAACTTACAAGCACACCCTCAGTTGTCTTGTTAATATGTTAGAAAGGAAAACTGTCATACACATATGTTTAATACCTTTTCAAAGTATGCAACTAATTGATGAAAGAAGTATAATTTGAACTCCAGTTTTCTGGATAAACATAACATCCTTCCTTGAACTTGTTATTACTATATCATTAATAAATTGAGGTATGTGACATGTACTGTCTAGGGATTATAACTGGGCTAAGTTATGATAAATAATGTTGAAAAACTTATAAAAGTGAGATAAATTAAAGATTGAAGAATTAGATAACAAAATTCAGCCAAAAAAGAACTGAATAAAAAATAGGTAATACATTGATGAATACTGTTAGGTAATATTATGAGGTTGCCAATTATCCCTCATAAAATTTAAATGTTTGGAAGTCTAATAAAATTTTGACTGTGTTTGTCTAGAAAAATCTATATAGGGAAGAAAAGGCTCATGGCAATTCAAGTCAATTGTAAAATTTTTAAGCATAGATTTACATGATTAGATTTAAAATGTCTACCAAAATTTTTATTAAAATTGGTTACTTTGACAAGGCATATAAAGAAACAGAAAACCTAGAAAAGGATTTTTCATGGGTAAGAATTTGTGATAGATATAGGAAATCAATCTCACATAGGAAAGAACTAATTGGTTCATGAAGACATTGATTGAGAGAACCCTCACTGTATGTAAATAATAATGCAAATACCTCCTAATATGCCAAAATTAATCATAAAGAGTTTGGATATTTAAATATGCAATTTAGAATTATAAATAGAAAATGGAGAAAACGATAAATATAATTGTTTACTGACAGAATTTCTTTTATCAATACCTATAAAATATAAACTATATAAGATTGATTAGGTTGAAATAGATGATGTATATTCAAAAAATAAAAACAGATGAATATAACAGAGAAGTGACAAGTAGGGACAAGTTATTTGCAATATTTGAAACTACAAATGATTAATAACTTAAACTTTATAAGATTTTGCTACAAGTCAAGAAAATGACAGGAAATCAAGAAAAATAGGTACATTATATGAAAAAGTAAATCATATAAAGCAATAAAAATGTACAAGTATATAAAAATAAGTATAATCAAAGAAATAATACTTTACAGAACAAAGGGAGATCACAATGCATTGTTACTTTGGTAGAGTGGAAAGTGAAGCAATGCTTGAGAGAGGGAGAGAGAATAAAAAGCTCCTGAGTACTGTGTGGCTTGCCCACCAGTGTAGCTATTCCAAAAAACAACAGCGTTACTCCATACCATGGGTGGGGAACCTATGGAGGCCTGAAACAATTAGAACATGAGAAAGCCACAGGGCTAAATGGATAGCTACTAAGTTCATGATTTAGTTCTAATTGCCCCTGGTGCCACTACTGCTGGAAGCTGGTGGGGAAGAGGTTAAGGAAGTCACATACACCAGATGGTTACCAATTTTTGACAGTGGTTCACTGTGTTTCTGTTTAAAGTGGAATTTGAGAATAGTTGCACAGTTCAACAGTATTTTTTAGTTCTCTCTGCTCAACAACCATCATGTCAAAGAAGACCAAGAGAACCCTTAAGGAAGAAAGCAGATAAAAATGAGGACTGGGAATTCCAATATTATCTTGTTTCTGCTAAAAATAAGATGATTTTCTTGCTTTGTTATACTGCAATATCAACATTGATAAAATTTAATACTCATCAGCATTAGGACACATATAAGAACCGCAAACAGTTTAAATTTGAGGAGGAGTCACAAAAGGCTATATTGCAGAAATTAAAAGATGAAAAGCAAAACAGGCTTGGTGCCTGTGGCTCAAGCAGCTAACGCGCCAGCCACATAAACCTGAGCTAACAGGTTGGAATCCAGCCTGGCCCAGCAAACAACAATGATGGCTGCAGCCAAAAAATAGCTGGGAGTTGTGGCGGGTGCCTGGAGTCCCAGCTTCCCAGCTATTTGGGAGGCGGAGGCAGGAAACTCACTTGAGCCCAGGAGTTGGAGGTTGCTGTGAGCTATGATGCCATAGCACTCTACCCAGGGTGACAGCTTGAGGTTCTGTCTCAAAAAAAAAAAAAAAAAAAAAGGAAAGAAAGAAAAAAGAAAAGCAAAACAAAGGTAATTCTTTCAAGCAACAATAAGAACTGAAAATAATGCCTCCAAAACAACTTATAAAGTTATTTAGTGATGTAGAAATTGTGAAAGAATACACTGTCGATGTTGGAGGATGCTTCACCTCTTTCAGGGAGAACCAAAACTTTTTGGCAGCATGAATTAGCTTTCAACTTAACATGGGGAATAGATATCCTGAAGTTGGACTGAATTTGGTAAATTCAGTGAGTGAATGTACAGATAATACACCTTCCATGGCAGGAAAACATGAAGGGTTTATTACACAGGTAAAAAAAATATTTTAACAAATCTAGATGCTCTCATTTATTTTTATTTGTAACTTGCATCATCAAAAACTATTATTTTAACTTGTAATGAGTCTAAGTATTGGTGATCTCCCTTGGTTCCTTTAACTATCTTGGTTCAAATGCAACATGACATCATCAGTTTCATAATATGCTAAAGTTGAATGAGGAAGTATTCAGTGTGGATATGCTGTACCGTTTTAAAATATATCGACTATCACAGGGACAGGTGTTAGCCAAAATTTTATGTCTGTGAGAAAAGGTAGTTAAATTGTATGTAGAACAGTAAATGTGAATTATTCAAAGAAAATTTCTATAGGAATGCAGCATTTCTGTGTGATATCATGTCAAATCAAAATGACTTGAATGTTTCTTCACAAGGTAAAACTAAGTCTATATATGATATGTGGCAAAAAATTCAAGCATTTCAAAAAGGGCAATCCTTTTCAAAATGTTTCTTCAAAAGGAAATTTTGGATTATTATTTTCCCCAGTGTGCAAAGGTCATTGATGAGTGCAATGACACAACAAAGTCATTTATGTTTAGCTAAGTCTAAAATTAGGAGATAGTTTTCATTTTTTTGAAAATATGAAGTACATGGTAGTTAGAATTTTTATAAAATAATGTACACATTTAAGTATATCTAGTTGAAGTTTCTTGAATTACAGCTAAATTAATGGGGCCTCCCACCCCTGCCACAAATGAAGAAAATCACATCCCTGGTATGTCACCAACATAGGACATTTTCACAAATGACCATAAGAATTTGCATTAAGAATATTGCAAGGGAATTGTTCTCATAAATTGTGTAATGTAGGATTTCAACTTAGATATTTTTCTGTACAATTTTAATTCAGCAACAAATAATTCATATAACAAATGTATATCATATATTCTAGGACTTGTATTTCTTGCAACTTATCTGTACAGAAGCAGAACACATGGGAAAATAACCAGAACACCCCATTGCTCACTTTTCTTGAGGCAGGTTTATGAATCTCAACAGTATGTTTAAACCTTCTCAATCATTGACTCATGCCCAAAGATGTTACATATATGTTTATTCACTTAATAGATGTTGTGTATTTAAACTATGCAAGGCATTCTGTACATATTGATATAAGTGCAAATACAATTATAAAGCAGCTTTTCCCCTATTATTTTTTCATTTAAAAATAGAATAAAGCACCATAAACATGTTTTATTAAGTATCCAGCAGGTAATAACCACTTTCTTATTTATTAAATCATGATGCAAGGAGCACAGTCTTTGAAATAATAATTATTGAAAAATTACTTTTTAAGTTACTAAATGTAGTACCTCATTAAAAGGATCATGATCCATAAAAAATATGAAGAATAGTAGAAATATTCCAAGTAGTAGACATGATACACATCCCTTGAAATATAGAAAAGGATGAATGAATATTGGTCACAATGTCTTAATTATGGACTCTGGAATGAGACTGATTGATCTTAGATCTGGCATTAGTGGGCACATACTATGTTTCAGGCACTCACAATTAATCAGTTGAATGGGAAAGGTAAAAGTACTACTTTGGGATGTTACAATGATTTTCTCCTATGGTAACTCCTAGAAAGCATTTAGCACAATATCTTGATCATTCTGTGTCTGATCAAAGTTCAGTTAATATTTTAATTTGGGGGTCAGTATTTCTCATGCTGGACCTAATTGTAAATCATTAAAAGAAAATGTAAAGTCAAGTCCTGAAATTCACATTTTTTTGTGATGGAAACAAATATAATCTAAGCCCCAATGCTTAAGTTAACCTTGTAGTGTGTTCTGTTTTATTACATTGGCCCAGAGACCTGAGCTGATGTGTTTCTTTCCTATTAAGTAACTGCATATTCTTTCTAATATTACTTGAACTTCTCATTGCTACCTACTTGGTGACATTCTCTTGTCATATATATATCAGAGCATGGAAAAGTCACATCCAAAGTGATAAATCTGCACCACAGAGAATTCTAATCTGTCCTGTGTCACCGCACACATCCCATCATCTAATACTGGAATGAGAGTTGACTTTTAGAAGGTCCTCCCTATGTTGACACATTCGTGGGTTTACCTTTAGCAAAAGCTCCTTGCAAGCAGGGATCCATGACCAGATAATGGGATCATTCACATTGCCTGATTTATGTAGTAACTCTTGAACTGTGTCATCATGAGCTCTTTCATTCCTTCCACCAAAAACCACTCAGATAGAAATGACTCAAGCTTTTAAAGGAGCAAGCTTTGGGAAGTTATCATTTAAGACAGTAAAAAAAAAAAAAATACTTTATTTACTAACGCTCATTCAATACTCCTCATAAATGTTCTCTGACACTATTAATAGAGTGACTTCACCAGGGAAACAAATAAATAAATAAAATTTATAATGATATTTGAAATAAAAAAAAGAAAATTTCAAATAGGTCAATCCCTTTCTGTTGAATTTCTTATTTCTACTATAACACTGAGTGTGTGTGTTTATTACTGGGAGTTTATGTGATAGTCTGTAAAAGAAAAAGACTCAGAGTTAGGCAAACTTAGTCTTAAATCAAAATTCTATCACATTTAATAGTTTCAGTTCCCTACAAATTTCTTTATTCTATCATATGCTTATTTTCTTAAAACATGGAAATTCTAATATACTTTTATAAGGTCATTTAGAAGATTAAATGTGAACATGTTTTGAAATGCCTTATCTGTCACTTAGAAAATATCACACATTATGAGGAGGACCCCTCGGGCAATTGAAGCAATGCCAAAAATGCACTTTTGGGACCTGATCAAACTTAAGAGTTTCT
>NW_003852831.1:86486-90744 GCF_000181295.1 Otolemur garnettii | reverse complement strand
TTTATATGGATGGAATTAGAAAATGTTCTTCTCAGCAAAGTATCTCAAGAATGGAAGAAAAAGTATCCAATGTACATAGCCCTATTTTGAAACTAATTCATAGCTTTTATAGGAGTGTCATAACCTAATTATAGCCTTAGAATATGGGAAGGGGTGTAAGAGGGGAGGTGAGGAAGGTGGACGTGGGAGGGAAGGTGATTGGTTAGGTCACCTCTATGGTTTATCTTACAAGGGTACAAGTGAATCTTTCTAAAAGCAGAGTGTGAATGTCTTAACTCAATAACTAAGAAAATGACATGAAGGTTATGTTAACCAGTTTGATGTATTTCAAAATGTATATGAAAACAGCGCACTGTACCCCATGATTGCATTAATGTACACAGTTATGCTATAAGAAATAAAAAAAAGAAAGAAAAGAAAATATCACACAAATGGTGGTTGAATTTCTTTGGGAAATAAAAAATCCTATATATATGCCAGTTAACTTTGATATCTTCTTATTGCACTAAAACAGAATAGCTGTTCCCTAGAAATCTATAAATAAACATAGTTCATCTTCCGCTTCCCATCACTTACCCCACCACACACACATATCTATGCTAGAATGGCTATAAACAGCAGCATTGGATTAGATTTACTCATCAAAAACAGTGTAAGTAGAAAGAGTAAAGGAACAGTGGCTTTAGATTATGAAAGCCTATCTCTGAATCTAGCTGCTTAAGAGAGAGGAGTATTACCCTTGATTTTTTCCAAATCTCTTACTTTTCATATTTGATATTTAAAAAATAGCACATATGTGTATAATTTTCCTTCTACATTCACACTTTTGTACCTCTATTGTCATTGGACCTATCTTGGGCTCCATAATATTTAGCATGAACTCTTTTACACCCTGGTCTAACCTCCTTCAGGTCCTCCAGGTCAGAATGATCCTTCCAACAGGAAAACCTAATCAAGTTTTTCTGCTTCCAAATCCTGGAAGATATTCCATTACCCTAAAGGTAAAGTCTAAGAAAATGGTCCTTAATGTGATGGCCCTTTCCTACATCATCACTAAACTTATCTTTTGCTACATACTTTCTCAACCTTTCCTTTCCAGCTGTACAAAATGCTTTTTAGTTCCTAAGGCATATTTTTGCTTCAACATACTCCCAAACACCTTTCTTACAATGTTTATCCCCATTCCTACCCTACACATCCCAAATCCTACCCTACACATTCACCTCAGCAGCTCACTAATGGACTCTCTCTTTCAATCTAGATGGATGATTTATAGATAGATATAATTTTACAACTGTTTAAGATTTGCATTGCATACCTCATACCCAACTGTCATTTTTTAAGGCCTTACCATGATACATTAGTAACAATTTATGAACTGACACTTTGATGCATTATCAATTAAAGTGCATACTTCATTCACATTTCCCTAGGCTTTAGCCAATGTTCTTTCAAAAGCTCATTCATGCTGCCATATTACATTTAGTAGTCATATTTCCTTAGGTTCCTTTGGGTTTTGACAGTTGCTCATACTTTCCTTGTTTTAGAAGACCTTGACATTTTTGAGGATTACTGGATAAGTATTTTGTAGAAAGTCTTTCAGTTGGTATTTCTGTCTCATGTTTTTCTTCATAGTTAGAATGTTTAAGTTTTTTTTGGCAGGAAGACCACAGAGATGAGGAGTTGCCATTTCTATCATTTCATTTAAAGGTCACATATAATCAATATGACTCATCACTGTTCATGTTACCCTTCGATCACCTGGCTTGAGGACTTATTTATCAGATTGCTTTATTATATTCTCTTTTGTTCCCCATATTCTATCGTCTGGAAAAATCACTATGCATACCTCGCACTCACTTTTTTTTTTTTTAAGAGACAGATTCTCACTCTTTTGCCTTGAGTAGAGTGCCTTGGCACCACTGTGGCTCACAGCAACCTGAAACTGTTGAGCTTAAGCCATCCTCTTGCCTCAGCATTCCAAGTAGCTTGGACTACAGGCACCTGCCATCATGCTGGACTAGTTTTTCTATTTTTGGTAGAGATGGGTCTCACTCTTACTTAGGCTGGTCTTGAACTCCTGAGCTCAAGCAATCCATAGGCCTCAGCTTTCCCAAGTGTTAAGATTACATGCTTAAGCCACCCCACCAGGGGCATAGCCCTTTCTTAGGTACTGGCAAATATGGGCTGCCTCTTATGGAGTGACCATAATTTGAATTATTTGGCTTTCCTCTGCACAGAACATTTGTCTATTATTTCTCCATATTGGTTCAATCATACTTATGTAAGTATACCCTTACAAATATTTATTTTATATTTTGTGTTATAGTGCAGTATTGCTTTATTTATTGTGTTACCCAATTTATTTCAGCTTTGGTCACTGGCATCTCTTTCAGTTAATTCCTGTATCCCTTTGACAGTCATGACATCTGCAAATAGAGAACTTTATTCCCAGTCTGTATACATTTTGTTTCCTTTTCTTGTCTTATTGCACTAGTTAGGACATTCAGTAAGGTCTTAAATAGAGGTGCTAAGAAAAGACATGTTTGCTTTGCTTGTAATCATGGAGGATGACATCCAGCTTTTTAACCTTAAATAACATGTTATTTGAAGGTTATTTGCAGAAGTTCTTTATCAAGTTGAGGATGTTTCTCTCTATTCCAGATTTGGTGAGAGGCTTTTATTTATTTATTTATTTTTTTACTATACACATTTGTTGAATTTTATCAGATTTCTTCTGTTTTTATAATTTTATTCTTCTTTAGTCTTTTGATTTGTAAGTGTTGAAAAATCTTGTGTTCCTGGAATAAATCCCACTTGGTTATGTTGTTACATAAATTCTGTTTGTATGTTTTGGGCTTCAATTTGCTCACATTTTAAGGAGCTTTTTTGTTTCTGTGTTCATGAGAAATCTTAATCTGAAGGGTTCTTTCTTTCTTATAATGTGTTTATAATGTTTTCTTTCTCTATAATATCAATGTGGTTTGATATTAATATTGGTCTTGCCTCATAGAATGATTTGGGAAGTGGTGCATTTAGTTCTACTTTCTGTAAAATAGAAATAATTCTGTAGTGAATTGGTATTATTTTATTAAATGTGCTGTAGAATTCACCAGTGAAAACATCTGGGCATGGTGTTTTCCTTTTTAGAAGGTTATTAATTATTGAGTGCTGTTGAGCCTGGATTTGCAAGATATCTATTCACTTTGTAAACATTTTAATAGTTTTCATCTTTCAAAACTCTCCACTTCATTGAAATTACCAAATTGTGAACAAAGAGTTGTTCATTGTATTTCTTTGTTAACTTATGGGATTAGTAATGATGACCCCTCATTTGATTTTGATTTTGATAAATGTTGTCCCCTCTCTGTTTTTTACTAGCCTGGCTAATGATTTATGAGTTTTTCTTATCTTGCCAAGTAGTCAGCATTGGTTTTTATTGGTTTCTCTGTAATTGTTTTGTTTATAACTTAATATATTTCTGCTATGATTATTATTTTTTCTTCTGCTTATTTCACCTTAAACATTTCTTTTTTCTCTAGTTTCTTGAAGTTGAAGCTTAGAATATCACTTATAGATCTTTCTTCTTTTTTAATATACATGTAATGCTGTAAATTTCCTGGAAGCACTGCTTTTTCTATATCCCACAAATTTCTACAACTTCTATTATCATCTAACTTAAAATATTTTAAAATTCCTTATGACACCCCTACTTAACCATACATTATTTGTAAGTATGTTAATAATTTACAAATATTTTATGATTCTACTTATTTTTATGTTATTGATTTCTAGTTTAACTCAATTGCAATACAAAAATACACTTAGTATGATATCTAGGCTTCAAAATTAGATGAGGTATAGTTTATGTCACATATGGTGGTCTACTTTGGTGAATGTTTCAGGTGAACTTGAGAAGAATCTGCATGCTGCTATTCTTGGATAAATTATTCTACAAATGTCAGTTAATTAGGTTGATTGGTAGTACTGTTCTGCTCAACTATATCCTTGTTGATTGTCTTTTTGATATGGTAGCTTCTTTTCCTTTGGGTAGATAGCAAAGAGTGAGATTATTGGATTGAATGATAGGTCTACTTCTAGTTCTTTGAAAAATCTCCATACTCTTTCCCTAAAGGTTACACTATTTTACATCCCCAAGCATTCCGTTTTCACTGCATCCATGCCAACATCTATTTGTACTTTTGTACAAATCTATTTGTTTTTGTACTTTAATAGTGGCCATTTTGACTAAGGTAAG
>NW_003852831.1:81538-85045 GCF_000181295.1 Otolemur garnettii | reverse complement strand
TAGAGAATTTCCTACTCAACACATGGCATAATCTATAGTGTTAAGTCCATCTTTTTACTCTTTGGAAGGAGGGTTTAAAACAGAACCATCAGTTGGTAGGGAAATGAACACTACAATGGGTAATATTGTCAGACAGAAGAAGAGGAGCAGTCCCCTAACAGAAAAATGAATGCAGTTGGATTATTTTTAGTCACTTAATTTTTATAATTTTCAGTACCTAAAATATACAGTGGATCTGATTATATATGTGTCATTAATAAAGTTTTGGGATATACAAAGATCAAGAAACATAAAATATGCATGTATGGAATCAAATGAAGCCCTGCCAGAAACATTGATAAGCTGAGTAAGTTGAAACTTGCACATGTGAATAAGAAAAGACACTGTCAACTGTATTCTTTGGAAGTGAAATAATGGACCATACACATTCTGCCTCAAAACTTTCATAGTGACCCACTTATGAACCTGTGTAATCAAAGGGAAATTATTTAACCATTTCTCTAACATGGAAAAGAAATGTGCTGACTTCTGCAAAACAACTAATCATCTTTACCCTCACCACCTAAGGGTGGGCTTCTGTAGTTGCCACAAACACCCTGGGGATCATTTTTACTTTTAATCTTCACACATCAGACCATTCACAGGCAGAGCCTCTAATTCTTCCCCAGTGGTCTCTGGCTATAGAATATTAAACATCAGAAGTTTGAGTATCTCAGGTATAATATGTCTTCTGAGATGGAGCTGTAAGTTTTAGGCAATGCCTGAGAACACAAATGTTGTCAGGTTTTCTGCATAATCTTGCAGTCTGAGTGAGTAGGAATATGTATCTGAAAACATCTCCAGAAAATTTCAATCTTGCATCATTGGTTATTAATTCAGTCAGGAAAACTCAGTCAGACCAGCAGCCAACCAGTCTGTGGGTTTGATATTAGAGGGCTGTGCAACTTGTTGTCCCTTTAATTGCTTAAATAGTTAAATAATTATCCATGCAGCTAGTCTCCCAGTCAGCCAACAAATTGACTACCTAGTTTTCCAGGCAGGTAGTCAGCCAGCAGTCAATCCCTGAGCCAGGCAGGGATTGAATATGAATGAATCTCTCCCATCAGTTTGGTAGCCAAGCATCCAAGCTGTTTGCCAATCAATCATTTATTCTATTAGCCACTTGGCCCTCAAATCAGGCACTATAAGGAGGATTGCTTTAAAAGGATGTGATGGTTTTTAAACACTTTTTAAAAGATTACTGGAGTTTATTGTTTACTAATCCTAATCTTTTTTAAATTATCATGAGCAACTCAAATCATTTCATTATAGATTTCTCAACTAGAGAAGACACTTAAGACATCACAAGACATCACAATATTGTGATTTTTAATAATTAGAATAGATGTTATACTGGAAAGAAAATGAACAGAGTCAACAGGTTTGCAGAAGTAATCTCAAAATATTTAGGAGACCAGGTACGGTGACTCATGCTTGGCTATAATCCCAGAACTGATCATTTGAAGTTGGAAGGCCAAGATCAGTCTAGACAACATTGTGAGAACTCATCTCTAGAAAAAATTTTTTTTAATTTCTTAATTTTCACTATATAGCAAAACTTTATAATAAAATGTAATTTCTTAATAAATAATGTACATAAAAATAGTATTTCCAGATTGTAGCATCCTGTAGTCAAAAAGCTCTATTATTAAAAAACTTTTGGGTGAGTATAATGTAATTAATATTGGTATAATTTTTGATAAACTTTAAAAATAAAATAAGTTTTAAATTCATCTCATTCATGCAATAGGAATTTTTATCAATTAGTATAGAAAAAGACAGAGACCAACACAAGTCATAACTTTTTTTTAACACAGATTAATGTTGAGTACTCAAAATTTATCATATACACATTGAGTACTCAATATTTATAGCATACATTTATCATATAAAAAGTTTTTCCATATAAAATCACTTCATGCTGCGAAACCCTTCCAAATTGCAATTCAAAAATCTCCTAATCTCCTATCATCAAAACTTTTCATGATTTCTCAGTGCACACATCCATGATTTACTCCTAGAATTAAGTTGAAGGAAAGTACCAAAAACCATCTGACTCATGAACAGATATATTATTCAGTCAAGGAAGTGATTACTTTGCAGTGTCTGGGATGTCCACCACAGTTTAAGTAAGTCTTAACAAATTATTAAGATATTCTGCTGTTTTTATTTTTAGAGGCTCCTTGTTTGTCCTCACATACCCCAAAAGAGTTGAAATATATAAAATATCATTAACTTAAAACATCTATATCAATATTATATGAATACATACATACAATTAATTGTATATTGAGGTTTACTTACATCAAGTAAAGTGCATAAACATTTAGTTCATGGCTCAATGGATTTTTACATTATTTAGACAAAGTTATACATGCATATATGGACTATCTAAATAAAATCACCACTCTTCTCTTCTGAAATCTTGTACCACTCTCTAATAACAACACTAAAGTACAGTGTGGGAAGGCTGGGTCAATTGGACAACCATAAGAGAAAGAAAAAGTATATCCTGAGCCTTGCCAACCACCAAAACTGAATATTAATTCCTCATATATTATATAATTAAATATGAAAGTGAAAACAATGAAGTATTTAGAAGAAACAGAAAAGAATCCTATTATTACTTCAGAGAAAACAAATATTTTCTAAACCATACCATGAAAATGCTAACCATGAAAGAAATAAAAATGTGTACATTAAATTATATTAAAGTCGAGAACTTCAGTTTATTCCAGTGATGCATTAAGAGAGTGAATAACCCAACAGAGTGAGGGAATATATTCACACTATGTATCTTATATTCAGAATACATAAAATAAATCTTACAAATCAATAAGGAAAAGATAGGTGATCCATTAGAAAAGCAGGCATAATACCTGAAGGCATTTCATATAACTGATGATTCAATGGATAAGTAAGTTATAAAAACTGATTAATTCCATTAGTCTTTAAGAAAAGGTACATAAAAACTGCTATGTGATGTCTCCTCAGCCCTACCAGAAAGGCTGGAAAGAACTAGGTAGATAATATCAATGGCAAACATTGCTGATAATGAGGGCATCAGGAATCTCCTGATACTGCCTCTTTGAAGGTCTGTTTGACAATTTTTTATAAAGTTAAGCCCACTTCATGACCCAGGAATCCCACTCTTAGTTATATACTCCACAGTATTCCAGCATCATTTATTAAAAAAAAATCTTTAGTGGCTTTGTTGTAAATCAAGTGACTCTGTGTGTTTGGTTTATTTCTGTACTCCCTGGATCTATTCTTGTTTCTAAACCCCTATCATGCTTTCTTAATTACTGTAGTTTTATAGCAGGTCTTGAAATCAGGTTAAATCCTTGACTTTTTCTTCTTTAAGTTTGCTTTCTCTGCTTGCCTTACTTACTGTGTCCTTGGCTGTGCAGAAGCTCTTTAGTTTGATCAGGTCCCAATAGTGTATTTTTGATGTTGCTTCAATTGCCC
>NW_003852831.1:67475-80755 GCF_000181295.1 Otolemur garnettii | reverse complement strand
AAAAAAAAAAAAAAATCTTAACAATCTGGGTCTTTCAATAGAATAAGTACATTTTTAAGTTTTTGGCATCTTCACAAAGATGCAAATCTGAATGCTATTTAGTATAATTTTGTTAATGAGTCCAAATGGTAACTTATTCACTCCATTCTCATAGCTGCTTGTGAAGTTTACTAGTAAAAAATTAACTGATGACTACAGAAAGCTGAAACCTATTTCTTTTTTTTTTTCCTTCTTTCAAGGAGTTTATGTTTATTTTGTTTGGGGTTGATTTTTCTTCTTTATTTCAGTTCCATTAAATTTGCACATATAAATCCCTTAACTGGATACTAATGTCATTCAAAATAATAGAAGCTTCAGACTGGCCATTAGCATTCCTTCCAGTGCTAAGAAGCAATTCACATTTGTGTTTACAGTAGAGAGTTGTAAATTACATTGAAATATCATTCAGTTAGAGTCATTCTCCAAGATTGTAAAGAGATGGATGGTCTCCAGGGGAGGGTTGTCATAAAAAGGAAAATCAAACCAGCTGTATAATACAATAAGTCTCTATATAAAGCTAGCTCAGCCAAGCAGGGATATGAAAGGTGGCAGTCTTTGAGGAGATGGCTGACAGATTTCATTTGTCGAGGATCAGATCTTGCCCTGGTGCCACATGTCATATTTTCCCACCACCCCTTCCGTGTTCTACTGGCACCCTCTCCAGGTGCTGTCAGGGGAATAAGCAGAGGCTGCTAGTGAAAGGCCAGGCATTGTTAAGTCAAGTGTATGAAAAGCAGCCATTTCCTCCTCTGTCTTTCTGCCATAAGGTTTAGTCTCTCTTGTTGATTTACTAAACATGCAGAAAGAAAGTGAGGCTAAAATAAATGTTTGACTTCCTTCCTTCCTTCTTTCCTTTTTTCTTTGTTCTTTCTTTCTTACCTCTCTCCCTCCCTCTTTTCATTGTCCTCTTTCTTAATTATCCTTTAGCCCTCATTAAATTTTTTATGCAATTTGCCCTCCCTATCTTCTTGTGCATAGTATCCCTTCTCCCTTTCTCCTTATCAATACATACAAAATTTTGTAATAATTCCTCTATGCCTATTATTTTATGAATATATCTTTTCATTGAATGAAAGGAAACCCATCCAAAGATTGTATAAAAGTCATGCCTGCTTCATCAACTCTTTTGAGGAAGAGTTTCCTTCACTTCTTCATTCAACCTTCCTTTTCTTGCTTCCTGCTTTCCCATTTTTATCCGTGTGTGTGTGTGTGTGCGCACATGCACACTAGGCACCAAAAACCTAAAAATGAGCAAATTTCTCTTTCTTACCTAAAGCATTTCATCAACTTATCCCTTCAGTTGCCTTTTAGTCTTGATAATTAAGAGTTTCAATCAATATATCAATAAGAAATCTATGGCCTTCACAATAAGGAACATACAGAGGTTACTCATGAACTTGAAATGTGGTATTAAATCCAAATATGAATAGGTACATTAAATATTTTTTTTAATTTTCTGCCCCAAAGAAACAGAGTAACCTTGGATTTGGTTCAATTCAAAGTTCTGATACCAAGGTCTCTATGAGAGAATAGATGATATTCAGTAAACTTTTATCCTGACACTATGTTTTTTGCTTTTCTGTCCTCTACACAATCACAGATAATGTAATTAAAATCTCATAATTAAAAAAAAAAATCTCATAATTATTTCAA
Source organism: Otolemur garnettii (assembly GCF_000181295.1). NCBI lineage: Eukaryota > Metazoa > Chordata > Mammalia > Primates > Galagidae > Otolemur > Otolemur garnettii. Next base: position 79,063 of record NW_003852831.1, on the reverse strand, counting down.
TAAATTTCCTTAAGGTATAAAACAAAATAAAACCAACAAGAAGCATGTGTAACTTTATAAAAGGAAATGGGCATCCTAATCCAGTATCCCCAGTATACCTGCTGCTTCTGTGTTATTGATTATGACTCCTCCACATGCACACACACAGACAGAATACATATTATATAAAGTTATTCAATAAGTGTCATAAAATAAGTTTTGAGAAATATTGTGAACTAAAACCTGAATGTTGAAATAATTGTTGTGTTTCTCACTGTGCTACTTTCATAAATGATATTTTTAAACAGGACAAGAGCCAGTCTTCAAATGGCAAGTATCGAACCTAGGTTTTAAACATTACACTACTTTGAAAAAATAATAGAAGATGTTTTGAGCGATAAGTTTTCATTTATATTTGGAATGGCAATATTTTCCTTACTTACCTTAAAGTGTAAGAGACTAAAGCAAACTTCTAAAAATGCTCTGTCAGGCTGGGCATGGTGGCTCATGCCTGTAATCTTAGCACTCTGGGAGGTCAAGGTGGGTGCATAGCTTGAGCTCGCAAGTTCGAGAACAGCCTAAACAAAAGTGAGACCTTATCTCTACCAAAAATAGAAAACATAAAAATACTTTGTCAACCATAAAGTTCATATATATATATATATATATAAATGGTAACCTTTCATAAGTATTTGAAAATATTTGGGAACATATTATGAGAAGTCATCAACCTGGAATATCTATGCAAAATATAAAACCTTTAAGCATACTTTTATGAACTGAGATTTGATTATTCTCTATTTATAATCTAATAAATTAAGCCCTGATATTCATTTGCAGATACTGGCAGAAGACATGAACTCCTTGGTTAAAGACAAAGAATTTCATTTCTCATGCCACAGCCAGTAGCATGAGCATTAACATGCTTCTGTCAACTCCATTTGCCCTGCTGTAATCCATGCAGAAGGCCTTCATAGAAGCCTGCATATACAGTGGATCGTATCACTAAAGAGAATCACTGTCCTTAACCCCTAACACCCCACACCCTCTTGGTTTGTGACTACAAAGAAATTCCCATTTCATAGCAAGCAGAAAACGTAAACCTTTGTCCCTCAGGGAGATGTTACCCCATCCCTCAATTACTTGCTGTAAACATATCCCTGAAAAAATGATACAGAAAAAGAGCAGTCAAGGGATTGAATTACAGGTCCCAGCAACAGATATGAGAACAAAAAATATGTCTTGCAACAATTTTTCTCATATCCTTTTGCATTCTTTTTAAAGTAATGCTAAGCTGTATGTAACTTGGTATGTGCCATATAGACCTTGCTTTGGCATTTCAAACCCATATTCAACAAAAAAGTGTCTATTTTATCCAAGTTAAATTCTGATTCCACTAACATTTACTTGATTTCTACAATGTGTCAATTACTGATCTAGGTGTTTTATTATATAAGAAACCACTAGGTGCTTAGGAAAATATTCCAATAAAAAGAGTTAAAAAAATTCAAAAGATTAAGGGAGCACAAGGGTTTCTGTTACGTGGATGAATTGTGTAATGCAGACAATTATCCTAAGTGAAAGTATCTCAGGAATGGAAAAACAATAAAAGGACTTTCAAAAATAGCATTTCAAACAGCCATGTAAGAGAAGAGGTGAGGCAAAAAGGAAGCTATTGTCTAGTGGTGATCAATTTCAGAATATTTCAAAATGTCTCTGGTGATATCATTCTCACATCTCATAATGTTTTTCAAATTGTTAGGAGGAAGACATTAAATCACTGAGTCAGTAAAGCTGTTCTCTTCACTGTAAATCATGTGAATCCACTAGGTACAGGAGATTCTGGAGCCATTCTTACAGATAAAGCTCGACTTCTTTCTTTAGAGTGGTCATTCTTTACAAATGTTGCACAATCTGTCTATTCACAAAAAGAAAAAATGCCAAAAATTATACAACTTCTATCTTTATGGAGGGGTTATGCATGTACATGCTTGCAAACACACACACACGCACATACACAGGCATACACAGATTGAATTCTTCTCCTGTGTGTCACCCTTCCAATAATTATCCTCCTAGGGAAAGCAATCAATTGCAATAGCCAACAATTATTATATAGTTTTTATGTTGGTTTACTACATTACATCATCCATTATTAAAATCTTGGGCAGATTCATCTTCAAAATGTAGATACAATCAATTATTTATCTTCATGATAAAGCCATAGATGGTTTCCCATTTTCATTAGCTTGACTCTTTACATGGATTTTTCTATATTAGGAATATGAAATCTGTACCACACAAGCCAAATACATTTGAAAGCTTATTTGTAAATAAAGTTTTATTGGAATACTGGCATACATATTCATTTCTATACTCTGTATTGCTGAGTTTGGACTATAATGTCACAGTTCAGTACTTGCAACAGAAGATGTCACACTTGCAAAATCAAGAGAATGACTATATGTATTCACTGAATTTGTTCTCTATTACTGCAAAATTACAGCTTAAAACTTTAGAGAAATATTAGTTCCCAATTTCTGTGTGTGAGAAGTTAGCACAGTATGTGACTTTGTTCTCTGTTTGAGGTATCTCAGGATCAAAATCAAGATTTTGGCCAGGGCAACTATATTATTTGTGGTTCAAGTCCTCTTCCACTTACCTTGTTGTATGAAGAATTCAGTTTCTTAGAGTTGTAAGATTGCCGTTTTCTTAATAGTTCGTAATGGTTTTTTTTAATGGGTTTCAGATCTTAGTACTGTTCACAGTTCTATCCACATCATCCCCTCCATATTCAAATCAGTAATTAAGAATGTTCTGTGAATTAAACCCTGTGTTGTAAATCTCTGAAGCCTTCTATTTCCAACAACCAAAACTAAGGTTTAAAGATTTGTACTATAAGTCAGGCCCAAGAGGATAACCTCTCTATCTTAAGCCAGTTGATTTGGGACTTAAATTGCATCTGCAAAATTCTTTTCTAGCAACTTGCTTCCTGGGCCTCAGCCACATGGGCTCCTATTTAGGTCTCATATTAAACAGCATTTTTCCTACCATGATCCTTTTCATATGTCAGTTTCACTGTGTGGAACTCTTCTGTCTCTAATATATGTCTGGTTAACTCTCTTTTCTATCTTCATCTATTAGCTTATAGTCCCTTTCCATGGAGAATATACTTTAATCCTCTGTCCTGGTCCTTCTCTATCATGAGGCACTATAACTTCATGCTTCCTCCCAACTGTTTAGTAATTGTCCCAGCTGTAATTCCATATCAATAGGGTTAATAAGTGTACCAAGTGTACCAGTTTACATGCACCTAAGAGTTCCTAGGAGGTGGACTTTCAATTTAAAACTGAGTCAATTCCAGCAAAACAAGATGTGTTGGTCCTCCTATAATTTTTGTCATTATTAATATCTGCTTGCCCTCTATTTTCTAAGTTTTATGAGTTAAGATAACATCTATTTTAAATTTAGCAACTATTTATATTTTTTTTACTTATAAAAGGTATTCAATAATAAAAAATCTACCTTTAACTAAATCCTTTTAAAAAAAATTATGGGCAAAGGTATCCCATTACTTTATGTGTGCATTATTTGGCAATGGCCTTTCTCAATATTTATTTACCCAGTAAGGTCTACCTGTCAGTGCTCCTCCTCTCAGTGAGGTACCCATATGAATATCTGGGAATGAGACATGAAACATAAGTTATAAAGGAAACTTGAATAAAGATTTGAAGCCAAGTGGTAGTTGGTGAGAAAGAAGGAATACCAGGTTTGTACCCACACATCTCAACTTGCAGTCTCAGTTTGCCTCCATCTACTTTAGGCTCTTAGGCAATTTTTATATCTTAGCCAGTTTGGGCTGCAACCCCAGAAGAACATACACTGAATGGCTTTACCAAAATCTCTCTTTTTTTTTTTTGCAGTTTTTGGCTGGGGCTGGGTTTGAACCCACCACTTCTGGCATATGGGGTTGGCGCTCTACTCCTTTGAGCCACAGGCACTGCCCCTTTACCAATACATTTATTTCTCACAGTTTTAGTATTTAGAAAGTTCAAGACAAAAGGTCTAGCAGGTTAGGCATCTAGTGTCATCTTGGCTTATAGATGGCTGTCTTCTTGTTGTACTCTGTCATGGCAAAAAAGCAAAAAGTGAGAGAGAGAGTAGGAATGCTCTCTGAGGTCCCTTTCATAATGCACTGTCCCATTCATGACACTCCACCTTATGACCTAATAACTAGCCAAAGGCACCATATCGAAATATCACTACACTGGTAGGTTAGGATTTCTGCATTTTAATTTTATAGGGACACAAACATTCGGTCCACAAGATATGGTAACTCTAAATCTCACTTTACTAGTCTACTGTAGAAAAAAATAAAGCCTACCTCAAAGAGCTCCTGTGAGCAATAAGAAGATGGCATATGGTGAGTCCAGGAAACACTAGGTACTTAGCAACTATCAGTTCAAGTGTCTCTCTTCCATATAGGGAATAGAAGAGATGATGATAGCCACATAAAGTAAACTAATATGGCATGAGAGGCAGCCCATCCGGTGCGGGGGTAGGAAGTAGAATTATTTTATGCCACCCAAGTAACTGAATGATTAAAGTTTGAAAATCATTAGCTAAAGACTAATTAACCTATATATTTTTGTATGTATCATCCAGCACTAAGATTCTTGTTTTTGTTTTGTTTTTTGCTTTCCTTAAATCATTCTGGTATTTCTCAAAGCATGCCATGGTTCCTTGGGATAATGCATTAAAATTCATATTTCAGGATCTTACTTCATATCTACTATTAAGTAGATCAGAAATTTTGGAGATTATTCTTTTTATTATGTATATTTCAGAAGAAGAATTTTGAGAAGATTTTGTAAAGGCAAAATAAGATAGTTCATTACCAGTTTAGTGAAGATTTACTTCCCTCTTAAATTTACTTAGAAAGTTGACTGTTCTATGAACAGTGAGAGGATGAAGTCAGAAGGATGTGAACAGAAAATCCATTTCAGGTGTTAGACACCGATATACATCAACTTTGGGAAGTACTGAAAGACCATATACACTAATGCATCACTAGAATAAAGATCAAGAACCTTCTCTGACTGGCAGCTGAGATCAGAGTTAATCAAAATTTCTTGTTAATAATGTGCACCACTTGCTGAAGTAGTGTATTATAAAATGGGGGACCAAGTCCCCCTTGGGGGTCTTTAAAAATCATTCTAACACTGCCATGGAAATTATACTCAGAAAGTCATGAAATTAAAGGGTTTGTTATACTCACAGATCCTCCAGAGGAAGGATGGTATGCTACTCAATAATGGGGGACCTCCCAGGAAGTGGACTCAATCAAACAGGTGTGGAACTTATTGAGAGAGAAAAAGAGAGACTCCATGGGCTAGTTTCTTCATAAGTAGTTGGTTTAGGACAGTACACAAGCACTAGCAGGAAAAGGATTTCATTGGAGTGTGTTAATGTGACCGGTTCACAGTTAGGGGAGGAGAAGAAAGGGAACTTGCAACAGGTACCAGCCATATCAAGCTGGCTCACCTGCTCACTTGGGCTGGGTGTTCACATACTATTTCTGGAAATAGTATGGAAAATATGTTTTCAAAATTTATAATACTGGGGTATACAATGTCCTTATCAGGAGTATTGGCAGGTTAAGATATTAATATAAAGTGACAATAATGCAAAATTTTATTTCAAAGTATTAAGGGGAGTACAAATATTTTTGTTACATGGCTTGAGTCAGGGCTTTAAGGGTGCTCATAAGCCAAATAGTGTTCATTTTACCTGTTAGGTAGGTTTTTGTCCCAACTGCTTCTCTCAACCACAATTGGTTTATGACTTACTTCCCTCTGTGCACATGTGCACATCAATTAGCTCCAATTTAGTAGAGAGAACATGTAAGGTTTGTTTTCTATTCTTAAGATACTTTGCATAGGATGATGGTCTCCAATTTCTTCCAAATTTCTAAAAAAGGCATTGATTCATCTTTTTGTGTGACTGAGTAGTACCCATGGTACACATATACCACAGTCTGTTAATCAGCTTGTGGCATTGATGGGCACTTGGGTTGAGTCCAAGTCTTTGTGATTATAAATTTTGCTGTGGTAGACATTTGAGTGCAGGTATATGTTTTAATAAATTGACTTCCTTTCCTTTGGGTAGATACCAAGTGGTGGAATTACTGGATCAAATGATAGGTCTACTTTTAGTTCTTTGAGGAATCTCCATAGTGTTTTCCATAGAAGCTGCACTGATTTGCAGTCCCATAAATTGTATATTAGCACACCCTTCTCTCTACATTCATGACAGTATCTATTGGTTTGAACTTTTTAATAAAAGTCATCCTAACATGAATAAGGTGCTATCTCATTGTGGTTTTAAATTGCATTTCTCTGATGATCTGTGACACTGAGCATTTTTTCATATGTTTATTGGTTACTCTTTTCATACCTTTTGTCCACTTTTCAATGGTATTGTTTGACTTCCTTTTTTATGATTGACTTCTTCATAGATTCAAGATATTTAGCCCTTTATTATGTGTATAGTTTAATACTATCTCCCATCTGTAGGTTTTCTACTTGCTCTGTTTCACAGCTCTGTTAACTGTGAGAAACTCTCTAATTTAATCAAGACAAACTTATAGGTATGTATTTTTGTTGTTACTTTAATTGCCATTGAGGTCTTAGTGAAAAATACTTTTCCTATGCCAAGGGTGGGGAACATGCAACCTCAAGACCACATGTGGCATCCAAATTTTACACAACAAATTCTTTAATTTTTATTAATACATTTTGATTTGCTCTTTATATTTTATTTTTATTTTATTTATTTTTATTTGAGACAGAGTCTCACTATGTCACCCTCGGTAGAGCGTTGTGGCATCACAGCTCATAGCAACCTCAAACTCTTGGGCTTAAACGATTCTCTTCCCTCAGCCTCCCAAGTAGCTGGGACTACAGGTGCCACCACAACACCTGGCTATTTTTTGTTTCAGTTTACATTGTTGCCTAGCTGGCCTAGGACAGCCACCCTGGGTGTATGTGGCTAGTGCCATAACCATTGTGCTATGGGCACTAAGCCAGTTCTTTATATTTTATATTTATTTTTTAAATGAATATATTTAAAATACTGAAGAATAAACTAAATTTTAATGAAATAGTCCTCCGAGATTGGCCAGCAAATTTAGAATATTACTAATCCATAAGGGATAAAGTGAAAGTTGCTACACTCATGATTTAGTTCTTTTTTTTTTTTAATTTCTTATAGCATAACTGTGTACATTAATGCAATCTTGGGCTACAATGTGCTGTTTTCATACACATTTTGAAAGACTCTCATCAAACTGGTTAACATAACCTTCATGTCATTTTCTTAGTTATTGAGCTAAAATGTTCATACTCTGCTTTTAGAAAGATTCACTTGCACCCTTGTAAGATAAACCATAGAGGTGACCCCACCAATCTCCCTCCCTCCTCCTATCTACCACCTCACCTCCCCCTCCTACCCCCTTCCTCATGCTTTAGTTCCAATTTCCCCCACCTGACTTATCCACTACTGCATAAGGCTGGTTGGTGAGAGTTTATGGGGATTCAGTGCCCCAGTCTATTACAAGCTTTTGATAATGATTCACTATATTTCTGATTGAAATGGAATTTGTAAATAGTTGCATAGTTCAGCAGTTATTTTTTAATACTGTCTAGTTAATTGCCCATCATATGGAAGAAGACCAAGAGATGCTAAAGGAAGAAAACAGATTTTTTAGTGAGGACTGGGAATTGCAATAATATCTTTTTTCTATTAAAGATAAAATTATATTTGCTTGCTTTGTAATATTGCAATATCAACAGTAAATAAATTCAATGCTCACTCATCAGCATTATAGCACTCATAAGGACTAGAAATAATTTAAATTTGAGGGAAAGGGACTAAAGTATGTATTGCAGAAATTAAAAGATGAAAACCAAGAGCAAAGATAAAAGAAATTAAAAGATAAAACCAAAGAGCAATAAGACTTGGAAATAATGACACTCAATAAGCTAGTTTATATACCCAGGAAGAAAGGAAAGCCATTCTGTGATGTAGAAATTGAGAAAAAATGCATTGTCCAAGTTTTAGGATGTGTATGCCACCATAATTTTTCAAAGTACAAACAACTGCCTCTTTCAAGAAGAACCATAACTGATCAACAGTATAAATTAGTTTCCAACAGAACTGCATGCAATAATTCAAAAGGAAAATATGTATTATTCAATCACTTTGAATAAATTAACTGATACTATTGACTCAGCACAGTTTTTACATTTCATTCAGGTTATAACAGAAGATGGTTTTCTTTGCTACAAATAGTCACTTGCATTTAGCCCTCTTGGAAACAGAATACAGGGATTAGTCATCTTCAACAACTTTCAAGATAAATGTCATGAAGTTAGACTACTTTTGGTAAACTTAGTGAGTGTATGTACAGACAATATACCTTCCATGAAGGGTTTATTGCACAAATAGAATACATATAGATAGATCTAGATGTTCTTATTTCATTATATCTTTCATCAGCAAAATCTTTGTGCTAAAGCTATCATCTTAAGTGAGACCTTGCAAAAGGTTGTTACATATTGGTAACAATATTGGTGCAAATGTAGGAGGACATCCTCAGTCTCAAAACATACTGAAGTGAAGGACAAGGTATTCAGTGTGTATTTGCCATATCATTTGAAATTGTGTTAGTTGAATCTTTGGGATTTTCTAGGTATAATATTATATCATCTGCAAAAAGTGATAGTAGGGCCTCCTCTTTTCTGATTTAGATGTTTTCTTTCTTTTACCTGATTTCTCTGGCTTGGATTTCCAACACTATGTTGAATAGAAGTGGTGATAGTGGCATCCCTGTCTTGGTATAGTTCTTAGGGAGAATACTTTCAGCTTTCCCCATTCACTATGATGCTGGCTGTGGGTTTGTCATATGTGGTTTTTATAATTTGAGATGTGTACTTTATATGCCTAGTCTATTGACATTTTTAATGATGCAAACATTTTTCAGGTTTTTGAAAAATGTACATAAATAATAGAAAGTGTGATTTATTTAATGGTATAATTAGTGAAAGTAAGTAATACTACTGAGAAAAAATTGGCTATTGGTACACTTAATAAGTTGGATTGGGCAGTGCCTGTGGCTCAGTGAGTAGGGTGCCCAGCCTCGTATACCAAGGAGGGTGAGACAAGAGACTTGCCTATACCCAAAAGCTGGAGGTTGCTGTGAACTATGATGTCATAGCACTCTACAGAGGGTGACAAAGTGAAACTCTGTCTCTATAAAAAAAAAAAAATAAGTTGGATTTATTTCCAGGCTATTGTGATGGGTAAAAAGAGATGGTCTCCAAAGTGTGGAGACAGTGTGCTTAAATTTATATAACATTTGCAAAATAACAAAATTCTAGAGATGGGATTGTAAGAAGTTCAGGAAGAAGAAATAGAATGTAGTTACAAAAAGTAGTATGAGGATACTATGAGATATGAACATAGTTCTGTATCTTGATTGTGGTAGGGGTTACAGAAATCTATAAATGTTATAAGATATTATAGAACTATATCAAAAGGAATTCAAATAAACAAGTTAACACACTAATTTGTGAGATCTGAGTAAGACCTCTAGTCTAGTTCATTGTTTTGTGCCAATGGTATCAATTTCTTATTTTGATATGGTAATATCATGTCAGATGTTAACATTGGGACAAACTAAATTACAGGGACACAGGGCATCTCTATAATTTTTTTTTTAATTTCTTGTGGATCTATGAATATTTCAGAAGAATAAATGAAAACAAAACCCAACACACCTCATATATACCAGGTTTTATCATAATTTGTGGAGATTCCTGCATGAGAACAAACTCAATGAGTTCCTCGTCCTTTTGAAGCTTACATTCTAGCAGATTCAAACAATGTACAAGAAACCAAACGAACATGTAACACTGCATGAGGAAAAGATTGATTCTATGAAGCAAAAGCAATTTAAAGAAATAGAGTTTAATGAATGGGCTCAGCGCTCTATTTCAGATGATGTAATCAGGGAAAGAAACTCTGCAGAGGTGACATTTGAGATTTTAAATATTTGGATTTGGGGGAGAAGGAAATAATTTTTCTAGTTAATTTATTTATGACTATTTATATAAATTTGTAAAGCTACTTGGGCATTTTTATATGCCAGGTCTTGGAATATAATAAAAAATAGAATGACTTTTAGAATATAATGTGAGATTAATTCCACTGAGAAATACCTTTCTGTTATTTAAAACTGGCTTGACTTTATTACTGGGAAGAAAATTACATATCAGTTGAATGAAAAATAGCTTTGTGGATTGTACTTTGAAAATTTATGCTTGGAGATGATAAAAATAGAAACTATTAGAATCAGTCATTATAATATTAATACATAAAATTGTTATACAATTCGTTTCACAATTTTATTACTATAGCTACTTTTTACTAGACATTTAGAACAATGCAGGTAGAAAATTTCTCATGTGATTTGATCTTTTACAATAAACTGCATTTGATAGATGAGGAAACAGAAGCTCATGGATGTAAAATAAATTGTCCAAACACACAGATTTCATGGCAGAAAAAAGTAAATCAGTCACTATTGGTCTCCAAAGCCTGTTTATATAACTAGTCCTTCCTAGAAGAGATGAAAGGAATAATTCAAAAAGAGATACTTGGATTTGTGAAGGCATGTGGTAGACTCAAGAGACATGAATCACCTCCTGCTCATTCAAGCTATGCCAAAGCTCCCATTACAGCAGGAAGTAACTGCACACTCAAATGGGCAGTTTACATTAGTGATATTACTAATTTAATGCTTCCCCAGTTCTGAGATAGATATTAGCACAATTTTTAAGATGCTAGAATGAGAAATAAAAGGAGAAAACCACTTGGCCAACATTACATAGTACATGTGTATACACACACACACACACAAACACACACACACACACACATATAGTTGATATGGAAAGAGCTAGAAATTGAAGCCACACCTCACTTTGCAATTTGTTCCATTGTGCTTGTAGATGTTAGGCCTTTTAAATATTAAAGGTTTGTGGCAATCTTGTATTGAACAAGTATATAGATGTCTTTTTTTTTTTTAAACAAGGTATACTCACTTTGTGTCTCTGTAAATTCTCACAATATATCACACTTTTTCACTAGTATTATGTCTATTATAGGGTTTACCCATATAAGACAGTGAACTTAACAAATGCTATGTGTATGTTTGACTGGTCCATATCAGCCTTTCCTATTTCTTACCTTGACCTCAGACATCTTTATTCCCTGAGACACAATATTGAAATTATATTAACTAATAACTCTTCAATGTCCTTTAAATGTTTAAGTAAAAAGAAGAACCACAGATCTCTCACTTTAAATCAAAAGCTATAAATGATTAAGCTTAGTGAGGAAGATATGTTTGTTAAAAGCCTAGAAAGGGCCCAAAACTAGGCCTTTTACTGCAAATAGATACCCAAGTTGTGAATGCAAGGGACACACTTTCTTTTTTTAGATTTTTTTTTTATTATTAAATCATAGCTGTGTACTTTAAATCTGCC
>NW_003852831.1:65300-66999 GCF_000181295.1 Otolemur garnettii | reverse complement strand
GATATATACCTAGTAGAGGAATTAATTATATTAATTATATGTATACTTTTTTGTGGCATTTTTCGTGTGCATGTTTATTTGTATATATATGCATACACTTCCATAGTTGGCTACCTGGTTCTTCTCTACATTGACCAACCCAGGAATGGATTAACAAGCCACCCTTAAAATGACCTAATTTTAACAGACCATATGTACATGTCAGTACAGTAGGCCTAGTTCCTTATGTTGACCACCTCTATATGTTGACCAGTTTGTTCAGTCCCATGGGTGGTCAACTTACAGGGGTTCTACTGAATATATTTTTAAATGAGAAACATGGTACTAGATCCTGAAAAATTACCAAATATCTCTGCCATCTTTGCACCTACTATATCTTATGAAGTCTGCTAATTAAGTTCATGAATGCATCCTAGAAAATGTGCTACACACCTCATTGCTGACTATGGTCACCTTAAAGGTACTCTCCTTCAGCAGCTATGCACCAACATAGTGCCTGGTCCACCCTTCAAAGCAGTTTTGGAACTCTTTTTCTGCCATGGCCATCAGAGCTATCATCCTATCATCCTGAATATACTGAATGCCATCAAAATGTCTTCCTTTCAGTACTTGCTTTATCTTTGAGTAAAGAAAAAAGTTATTGGGTATCAGATCAGGTGAGTAAGGTGGGAATTCCAGTACAATTATTTATTCACTGACTAAAATTCCCTCACAAATAGTGCCCTATGAGCTGGTGCACTCTCTTAAAGCAAGAGCCATGAGTTGTTGCCCAAGATCTTCAGTTAAGATTTTCCTGTTTCTCTATTGGTGTTTACTTGGCCGACTATGCTTCTCACAGACAGCTAATGATTTTGACACACAATTTGATGACTTTTTGCAATATTTTCATCAGTTCTGCTCATTAGTGGCTGCACTGACCCTTCTTCATTGGTGACAATTTCTGTCACCTCAGAAAAATGTTTTAATACATTTATGTACTGTCCCTTCATGACTGGGACTACAATGTCCCTGACTTTACTTCTACTCTTGCTAAGTTGAAAAAGAAATTTATAAATGTTTGTTCATTGCTCTAATTCAAGCTCAGATATTCTCACTATGACACAAAAGCACACAATAACAATAACAACCACTACTCAGCAAGACAATGTCATAGTTTATGCAAATTGAACTGAAAGACACTGATATACCAAGATCATGAAACCTTACTGGGTTGTTTGTACAGTACTGCCAACATAAGCACATGGTGGCAAGTTCATGAACTTTATTGTCAGTCTTTATATATGAATTTATTTTATTCCTGATGACAGAGCCCTGGAGAGAGAAATATTAACTTATTTTTGTTACACATATTACTATGCATAAAGTTACTGTCTAATGATCCATTCCAATATGCACATAGTAATAGAAAAAATGATAAAAACAGTATTTGAGTTTGTAATTTAGTTGGGGGACTTAGTCTAAATAATGTTCCTGTGGACATATTCATATTCTAATACCTGAATTTATTAATATATTACTTTACATGGAAAAAAAGAGCTTTGGGGGCATGATTAAATTATGGATCTTAAAATGAGACAATTACCCTGGATTATGAAAATGGACCCAGTATCCTTAAAACAATAGAGTCCTTGTAAAAAAGAAACAAGATTGTAAGTAAGTTAGAAAGTGAAGTGAGAACATTATAAATCCATATACAAAA
>NW_003852831.1:61014-63084 GCF_000181295.1 Otolemur garnettii | reverse complement strand
TATAGTTCTTGAATTACACCACTGTAAGTAGAAAGATGTAAATGGTGGGAACTCTTCCAAAGTAGGAATATGCCCTATTTATATTGTAATCCCTGACACCTGTCACATCTTCTACTCCAGAAATAAGCTTAACAAATCTGTGTTTGCTGCACTGATTAGTTCTCTGGCTGACTGGGTATATGTATGGATATCTGATTATCTACTAATTGATAAAGCAATGGTTATAACAGACACATCTTTTTGTTATTCTTATGCTAGTCTGTACTTTGAGTTGGGCTTCCTGATTTTTGTTTACCCAGCTACGTACTTCAGTAGACTTTGAGTTCCCTGAGGATAGAGTATTATGTCTTATTCAGATTTTTTCTCAAGGCCAATCTATGACATATAGGAGGTACTTATAACATTCAACTGGAATAGATACTTAGATAACTTAATATATGACTGTAGCACACCTTTTGCATTATTTAAACATGTTATTCTGATCATCTACTTTGACTTATAGATACATTTAGATACACTAATGAGTGAACACATGTTGAATTCTTCAAAGCATCTTTTCTACAATATAATTCATATTGATGAGTCAGAGAAATACTGGACAAGTTTCTGGAAAGTATTCTGATGGGTTGATGAAGACTGAGGCTATGATTTGTCACTGAGGAAACAGCCCTTAAAAGTACCTCAGCTTCTACACTTCTCTAGCAGAAAGGATATCGTAAAGGGATAAAAATAAAAAATTCCATGATAAAATTGTTTTAAATTATCTCTAGAACACAGAAAAATATGCCACAAAGTACTAAAAAAATCACTTAAATACAATATGGATTCATTTTTTCTAGTTGGGGTATATTTCAGAGTAGGGATAATGAAGAGTATGTGTATTTGTGTGTGTGTGTGTGTGTGTGTGTGTATAATGAGAGTGGGCCTGTTATAAAAGTGAGTCTGGCCTCCTCCTGCTTCCTGCATCTCTTGTTTTCTTGCCCTTCTGCCTTCTTTCTTGAGATATCACAGAACAAAGGCCCTCAATGGCCCTCAGTGTATAGGGGATTTATTGGCTTGGTATATGTGATCTGGACAGATAGATGTGTTTAGTGTATAAGAGAAATAAAAATGATATGAAAATAAGTACAATAGCAGCAATAATGAAAGGGTCTGGTATCATGAAATAAGCAGATGAGCACATGGGTGTTGATGCTTTTTGAGTTTCCTCCAATCAGTGCCCTAAATCTGTTTAAATGTAGGGCACATGAAGTCACTCTTATTTTCACAGGATTCCAAAGCTCATTTCATTCAGGGAGCCAAAGAACCTTGATTCTCATTATTTACAAATTTCATATTTGTGAATTCACTTACTACAATTCACTTTTAACACTAAAGCCAATATCCGATGTGCTTTCACAGTTATTTATGGACATGCACAGTCACAGAGCAGTTGAAAATTTGTCTGCTAATGCACATATTCCCAGGTTAGTTCAATAAAGTTACACTCTGCCTTCCTGTTTTGGCTCTCCTTCTAAAAACAAGCATCTTTTTATATGGTCTGTTAATTGCCATATTTTTAGCATTTTTGTGCCTTTTATTGGTGATTTAAATGTTTAAAATGGCCCCAAAACAAAGTGCTGAAGTTTCTAAGTGCAAGAAGGCTGTGATGTGCTTTATGAAGAAATTTCGTAACTGTGTAAGATCAGCTTTGTTCAAGCACAACTCACAGGGCTTTTCACTGTGAGTTCAATGTTAACATATTAATAATACAGACATCCAGAAAGTGTTCAGATCTAGAATGTAGGATGAAGCTATGGAAAAGATTGTTTAAAAGTAACTAAATTTGTGGATTCATGAGATGATCACTAAGAAATAATGTGTAGTGGACAAGATGGGTATGGAGCTAAAAGCCAAAAGGATTTACAGTCATGTCCAAGGCTCAGGAAAATATTGACCTCTTTGCAGCTAATGCTGGTTGGTGTACACATTTCAACAAGAGGTGATACTGCTGGTGTCCTGCCCCAGAGGTTGGGTCCTTTAAGACCTGTGGAACTGGCAGTGATCAACTGAGCAAATAATAAAGTTAAA
>NW_003852831.1:55484-60814 GCF_000181295.1 Otolemur garnettii | reverse complement strand
TAAGCTTAGAAAGGAAATAAAACGTCAGCAGTTTCTCTGAGTAAGCATGTTATTTCTTATTTTATCTATAATCATTAACTTTAAGGGTCTGGGCAGCCTTGAGAAATCTCAAACCTAACCCTTGTGTGGGAGTAGCCTTCTGTCTGTGGTCACACACATAGTTTCCTTGGGGGAGGTGGGACTCCTCTAGTTTCTCTATAGAGCAGATGTGATGGCACCCTAGGCTTCTTGAAGAATCATTGGAAAAGAGGAATTTTCCCCTTATTTCCACACAGAGGCATTTTGCTCCTTGGTTGGAGTACAAGCCCTCCTGCCCATATCTGAAGGCTTGGGCTGTTCCCTTCATCTCTGCCCTGGCCATAATACAAATCCCCACAATGGGTATTTGCTTTAACTGTTGACTAGGCAGGGGACAACCTGGTCAATGTTCCTTTCCAGACCTAGTGTGTACTTGTGTTATGGCATTGTTCTTCTGAGTGCTTACAGACCCAGCCAGGGTATTTGTAAACTGTATCCCTTACAGGCCAGGCTTCTGGTAAAAGCAGACAAGTAATTTAACTGCTAGTTTAAAAGTAAGCTAGCTTAACTGTTTTTATTCTGCCTTGCTCATCTTATTTCTCTGTTTTCCCCCCTTTTCCAGGTTTTTTTTTCTGTTGCTGATTATGGAGTCTTTGGTCCCTGTTCTCCTTGCAGATACAGTATAAAAAATTTAAGGCTAATTCTACAAATCAGGAGGCTGTGAAAGATTTTTTTTTTCAAAACCTGAGTGTTTTATGGGGAAGGGGTTATGTGGAATCAAAAATGTTCAAGGATGAAGTTGGCCAGTTTACAAAGGTACTGGGAAATTAACCTCTAGAATGTAAATGGTGTTTCTGTCCACAAAAATTTTGTAACATGAATTTAGCAAGTACCCAACTCTTATCTTTACCTGAGAATAAATAGTTCAATATTCACTAATTAAATATCTATGGCACTTGTATAGAATACTACAGCTGGGAAATTATTATTGATTTATTTCATTATTTATATGCATTTTCCATACCCAAGTCCTACCACAATCTTGGCTCTACATCAACATTCTCCCTTCATTGACCTTTTATGTCCTTTCTGATCTCTATGAAACTTCTTTTTTTTTTTTTCTTTATTTCAGGTTAATGTGAGGGTATGAACCATTGGGTTATAATATTTGCATATGTTAGGTAGAGTCCTTCCTGCAGTTTTGTTCCACACCCAAAAGGTGTGCCAATACCCCTACATTGTGTCCATAAGTGGAAGCACACTAATCCCCTCCATTGCTTCTCATACCTCCTCTCCCCAACTTGAATGAATTGAGTTTTTCTCCTATGTGAACATGTATTAGAGCATCTCCTGGCTTCATATTAGTACTGAGTACATTGGATATTTGCTTCTCCTTCTTGTGATACTTTGCTAAGAAGTGAAGTATGTGTTTCAACTCAATCTAGTTTAATACAAAAGGTGTAAAGTCTACAACCTTTTATGGATGAATAGTATTCCATAGTATACATATACCACAACTTGTTAGTCCATTCCTGGTTGATAGAAATTTAGATTGTTTCCACATCTTGGTGATTGCAAATTGAGCTGCAATAAATAATCTAGTTCAAATGTCCTTATGATGAAATGATTTTTTTTTTCTTCTGGGTAGATGCTTACTAATGGGATTATGGGATTAAATGGGAGATCTAACATGAGTTCTTTGAGGATTCTCCACTCCTTTTTCCATGAAACTTCTTAAGAACATCCGGTATATTCCCAGCTTGCTCTTCTCTAACTGGAATGTCCATTTTATTAATATCCTTATGACAGTCAGGTTTTATGTTAGTTTAACACGCTATAATATTTACCTATACATTTAGTTCATTTTTTATTGTTTAATTCATGCCCAAATACTCATTTCCTAGTTGAGTGAAAAATACAGATTATCTTGACTCTTTGAGTTTATGTTTCTGGGGAAGCAGAGTGAGGCCTAGACAAAGAAAAAATACACACACACACACACACACCCCTACACACATAGGCACTTGTATGTGAAGAAATATGTATAGTCATAGGTCACTTAATAACAAGTATATGTTGTTAGAAATGCATCATTAGGCAATTTTCTTATTGTGTGTACTTACACAAATCAAGATGGTATAGCCTACACATCTAGACACCTAGAACATATAGTAATATAGAATAGCCTATTGCTGTTAGGCTAAAAAATCTGTACAATATGTTACTACCCTGAATATTATAGGCAACTCTTACACAAAGGTAAGTACTTCCATATCAAAACATATAAAAGTACAGCAATAATATATAATATAAGAGAAAAGCAATGCTATAGGACACTTACTGTGAATGTACCTTGAGGGACTAACTGGATGTTGTTCTCGGTAAGTCAGTGAGTGAGCAGCAAGTTAATGTGAAGTCCTGGGACATTACTGTACACTACTGTAGACTTCATAAACCCTAAATACTTTGGCTACTGTAAATTTATGAAAAGATGTTTTCTGTCTTTAATAATGAGTATTATTAAGTATAATAATAACTTCCTGATTAACACAAACATATTGTACAGCTGTATAAAAATATTTCTTTTCCTTATATCCTTATTCTATAAGCATATAGAATATATGTATGTGCATATATATGTGTGTATATATATATATATATATATTTTTTTTTTTTTTTGCAGTTTTTGGCCAGGGCCAGGTTTGAACTCGCCACCTCTGGTATATGGGGCCAGCGCTCTACTTCTTGAGCCACAGGTGCTGCCCTGTGTATTTTAGTTTATAAACATTTTTTTTTATAAACTTTTTTTTTGAGACACAGTCTCAAGCTGTTGCCCTGGGTAGAGGGCAATGTAGCTCATAGCATCCTCTAACTCCTGGGCTCAAGTAATCTGTGGGACCAGAGGCATCCAGCACAATGCCCAGCTATTTTTTAGTTGCAGCTGTCATTGTTGTTTGGCAGGCCCAGGCTGGATTCGAACCCACCAGCTCAGGTGTATGTGGCTAGCACCTTAGCTGCTTGGGCCACAGGTGCCAAACCTATGTGTTCATTTCTTAAACACAAAAATGTTTATAACAGACCAGGTGCAGTGGCTCATGCCTGTAATCCTAGCACTCGGAGAGGCCGAGATGAGTAGATAGCTTGAACTCAAGAGTTCAAGACCACCCTTAGCAAAGAGTGAGACCCTGTCTCTACTAAAAAAAAATTGAGGCAAGAGGATTACTTGAGCCCAGGAGTTAGAGGATGCTCTGTGGGCAGGAGAATCACTTGAGCCCAGGAGTTAGAGGTTGCTGTGAGCTATAGTGCCACAGCACTTTACCCAGGGCAAAAGCTTGAGGCTGTCTCAAAAAAAAAAAAAATTAAAAAATGAACACATACACAAAGCCTAGGATTACTCAGAGTCAAGATAATCAAAAAGTCATTAAGTGATAGGAATTTTTAGCTTCATGATAATCTTCTGGAACCACCATCAAATATGCTATCACTGATCAATTGTTGCTTTGTGGTTCATGACTCTATATGTACATCATACATACTCATAAAGGTATATATATATATGCAAAACACATGATACATGTGAATATACACTATAAACACATACATAGACACACATATATATGTGCATGCTTTTCATTACCTTGATGATATTATTACCACATTTCTATACCACTGATACAAGTTCTAAAGAACCTCTGAAGAATTTTATGTTAGGGAGAGAATTGGTGATCCAGTGGTTCTATTATTGATCTATTGACATTTCAGTGATGTCACATTTAGAAAAAATAAAAGAAAGTGCAGGGAAGTGGTGATTTAAAAGCAAGCTCTTGAGTCCAAAGACACAAGCTCTTGAGTCCAAAGACACAAATCTTTAACTATCTTGTAAAGATTATAGTTGTAGGTGTACATACTACAACTTGTAAAGTGGGTGGCATGGAAATCGATGTCTACTATAACATCCCAAACTAAATTCATTACTGAGATATTCACACTGGAGCTGGAGAAAAAGAATATGATAAAGACATATTTTGGCAATAAATCAGTAGGAGAAAAAGATTGATAAAAAGTTGGAAAACAGCTAAGCTTCGAAACTTTGAGCAGTAGATGATGGATTTGGGTCCACATATGATGCATTTGATGTTTTTGTACTATATCTAGGCGGCTATATCTAGTAGCCAGAAGTATATATTGGAAAGATGCACAGAAAATACATCATTAGGAGACACATAGCCATTAGAGATTTGTGTATGATCTGTGGATGACTGTTGACTTAAATCACTAGCTCTATCCTTTGACTCACATATATCACTCTACATGACCTTGCTAATTCTCCTCAAAGAACATATGGCTGTCAATTTTTGTTTTTATTTATAAATTATTTGTCTACTGACTATATACCCTAGGAGACTGCAAATTCTATAGTATCTTTTTCAACTTACCCACTATTGTTTTTATAGTATCTGGATGGTGCTTGATGCTTACTACTCATTGGATAAATAGATGAATAATTGACTTGAAAAATTAAACACACATGCAATATTCATCTAGATTATCTCCACTTATATAATTATGATGATAAGAAAAAAAAAAAACCTCCATATTCTTGCATCACCAATTTCCCTATAGTAGTATTTTTATTCTGCCATTGTAAAACTCAAATATCTGGAATTATAGCATCATGATCATTTAGTCTTATAATAAAGAGTTATGTGTAAATCATCACAATTCTAATTATAAAATGAGTAGATTAATGAATATAGCATCTTTCATTGCTATCTCATACTACAAACTTATTTATGGTGCTACTAAAAAATCAACTTTTCTTAAAATACAAAAACATAACTCTGGGACAATTTAAGAAGTAACTATAAAGTAACAGATGAATTGGCACATATAGAATATTAAATGTAATTTTCATATCCTTAATTATGCAAGTCATAGAAGCAGATGTAAAAGAAAACTTATATTGAGTAATATATGTTAGTAGGTTCATATTCAGTTCCTTCAAATCAAATGATATAGCCCAGTTTTATAGTTGGAAAGTACTTTATTCTACATAACACTGAACTAATGACCAGATAAAGAATTTTCTGCTAGCTTTAACTTAGCTCTGAAAAGTCATATCGAATGCAATAAAATTATATTGCATCTTGTATTATTTATATTTGTGTTATTTCCTATTTTTGAATCATTTCTCTTTTTATGTTCTCACTAAGCAGGATACAAAAGAACAGTATCAAGAAACCTTCTTTGGCAAGTACATCTAATGAGAGTGTTACGAGTAAGTAAAGAAATATTATATTAAAAATCTTTGA
>NW_003852831.1:47223-54579 GCF_000181295.1 Otolemur garnettii | reverse complement strand
TAAGGAGAAATTAGTTAACCAGAGCCTAATTTGCTGAAGTATTATCAGAGTCTAACTGATCTGGGAGAAGGGTAATATCTAACTCCAGCCTAGCCATCCTCTTCCACCTAAGTGGGGAGAAAGAAAAAGTAAGAAAAACTTGTGAACTTCACAGTCTGGAAGCATAAGCACACTAAAAGCCTGAGGGCTAATCATAAGACTATGGAATATTTCCCCTCCTCATACACATCCACATTACTAATGGGCTACTAACAGTAGTTTCTTTTACCTACTGCGTTATGTTAGGCTAAGAAAAAAAAATTGCAAGGTATACCAATGGCAAAAACATAATTTGAAAGGAAACAGAGCAAGCATCAGAATCAACATGGTGTGGATGTTAGAATTATCAGATTGATATTTTAAAGCAACCATGGTTAGTAACATAAGGGTTCTAATGGATAAAGCAAAAACTGCAAGAGTAGATGGACAATGTAAGCAGAGAGATAGAAATCCTAAGAAAGAATCAAAAAGAAATGTTAGAAATCAAAAACACTCTAACAGATATGAAAAATGCCCTTGATGGGCTTATAAGGAGACTAGCACAGCTGAGGAAAGGATCTCTGAGCTTGAGGATATCTCAATAGAAACATCTAAAAGTAAAAGTAAAAATGGAGAAAGAACAAAGATTGAAAAAATAAAAAAACACAACAACCTCCCGCCCCAAACAATAGAATAGAACAGAGCATCCAAGGTTGATGAGATAATTCCAAAAGATGTAACACACCGGTATTGGAAATTCCAGAAGGAGAAGAAAAAAGAGAAGGGAACAGAAGAAATATTTGAAGGTAATGACTGAGAAATACCTCAAATTAGTGTCAGATACTACACCATGGATCCAGTTCCGTGAAATTTAGAGAACACCAAATTTGGTAAACATCAAAAAACTATACCCAAGATAATTATTTACAAACTATGGAAAATTAATGATGAAGAGAGTCTGAAAAGAAAAGAAAAGATACTATAGAGAAAGAAAGATGAAAATTACATTCTCAGAAATCTTGAAAGCAGGGATAAATGAAGTGAAATACTTAAATTGTTGAGAGAAAAACAAAACAAAACACCAGCCTAGTTCTGTACCCTGTGAAATAACCCTTTGAATTGAAGGAGAAATAAAGACTTTCTGCGACAAAAATTAGAGGAATTTGTTGCTTATAGGTGTGCCTGGCAAGAAATGTTAAAGGAAGTTCTTTAGAGAGATGGAAAATAATACAGGTCAGAAACTCATATTTACATCATGAAAGGAGTAACAAAATTAAAAAATTCTTCATATTCTTAAATATAACAGTAACAATTCTTAAAATAGCAAAATGTGTTCAATTATATAAGTATATAGGCATATGTATGCTTATATATGTGTGAGATGAATGACAGTAATGATATAAGGGTGAGAGAGGAATTAAGTCTATTTTGTAAGGGATTCAACAGTAGCTAAGTGGTATAGTGGTTTTGGAGGCAGACCTGGATTTATTGTAATGTGTATTGCAAATTATAGGGCAACTACCAAAAACTCAAAAAAGTGCTAAGAAAGTAAAAACAAACCAATTTGCCAATAACTAATAAATTGATAAAAATGTGTTAAATCAACACAATAAAATAATATTTAATATTAATAAGATACTGATACATACTATAACATGGATTGACCTTGAAAACATAGTGTTATGTCTTGAAAACATATTATTATGAAAGAATCCATTCACAAAAGATGTAAAAGGCATATTATATGATTCCATGTATAGAAAATATGCAGAATAGATATGTATATAAAGACAGATAGATTTGTGGTTGCCGAGGACTGGGGAGGATGAGAAGAATAGGTGGTAACTGCTAAGTAGAGGATTGTGAAATTTTGAAGAATATTTTTGGCAATGAAATATATTATGTGTATAAATTAGAATAGAAGATTCAATATTGTTGAAATGTCATCTTTTTTCCAAAATGGTCTTTGCATTCAACCCAGTCCCTGTTAGAATCTCAAAGATGTTTTTGAAGAAATCGACAAGACTATTCTAAAGTAATGTGAAAATAGAAAGAATCCCAAATAGTTAAGAAGGTGTTATTAAAAATTAACTTGAAGCACACACTGTTTGATTTCAGATTTTACTATATAGCTATAGTGATTCTAAAAATTGTTGTGTTGCAATGCTGATAGCCTTATAGATAACGCAACAGAAAAAGAATCTATACATATTGGCCAATTAATTTTTGGCTAATGTCACGAAGGGCAATTTTTAGAGTAAAAGATAATCTTTTCAGCTAAAGCTGCTAGAACAATTGTATATCCATATGGAAAACAATAAACCTCAATCTTCACCAGATACATAGATAGATTACATAAATGTAATAGTATGCATGAGTAGTTTAAATTTTTTTATTTAACAAGATTTTCTATATTTAACAATTCTTTAATATTTTTTATATTTAAAAAGTGTAAATTTTTCTATTTAACAATTGTTTCTATATTTAACAATTCTACATAATTCTGAGAAGAAAATTTAACAAAATATTTTCGACATTGAAATGAATAACGGTTTCTTAAATAAGACACAACATCCTAAACCATATTAAAAAAAGATAATTGCACTTCATCAAAATTTAAAAAACACAAGATAAAAAATACAAACCGAAGTTTCCTCTTGAAAAAATGAAAAGGATCTGGGCACAGTGCTGTGCACAAGTAGTTCCAGCTTCTTGGAAGGATAAGGAAAGACCGCTTGAGTCCAGGAGTTTGAGGCTGTAGTTCATTGTAAACTGCATCTGTGAATAGCACTGAACCTCAGCCTTGGCAACATCACAAGACCCAGTCATAATATAACTGTTATATGTAACTATAAACCTAAAAATTATAATGATAAATAGTAAAATGAAAAGACAAAATATAGACTGAAAATATTTGAAAAGCATGTATTTTATGAAGTATCTGTATCCAGAATATTTAAAGACATTTTGGAAGTAAAAAACAAGATTATGAAGGACACAATAAATATAATAAATACAATTAAGGAAATTAAAAATAAGATTACAAAGGTTGAAATAAATATAAATATGTAAATATATTTATAAAGTATTATAATTTATCCAGAAAGATAGGTGAATAGCAAGTAAGTATATAAAATGTTATAATAGATATAATTTATAATTAGGGAATTGAACATTTAAACTTCAGTGAGATATAGATATAGAGCCACTATAAAGGGTTAAATTAAAATTGTTATTTAATTGCTAAAACAAAAAAAATTGACAGTGTCAAAAGTTGACAAGGATGGGGAACAACCAAAACACTTAAATATTTCTGCTAAAAATTGAAAAGAATGCAATCATTTTCAAAAATATTGGCAGTATCTTATAAAGTTAAAATATGATTTCCATGTGACTCAGCCATCTCATTTCTAAGTCTTTACCTGAGAAATGTAAATATATGTTACAAAAGATATGTGCTTTTTTGTGAAGTTGACCATGTAAAAATGCTCATAGCATCTGTGCTCATAATAGCCTCAAAACATGAATAACCCACATGCCCATCAATTGATATATATTGGTAGAATATATATTCATATAATGGAAAGATGTGTACACATGGATGCAGAGAGTGGAATGATAGACATCAGAAACTCAGGAGGGTGAGGGATGAGGAAGTGGAAGATGAGAAATTATTTAATGGATGCAATGTACATTATTCAGGCAATGGTACCCTAAAAGCTCTGATTGACCACTACACAATCTGTGCATGTAGACTGCACTTGTGCCCTATAAATTTATATGAATAAAAATAATAAAAAAGAATTAGCTACTAATTCATGCCACAACATGAATGGGCTTTATACAAGGAATGCTAGATGAAAGAAGACAGACAGAGTAGGTGGGGTCTTGCCTGATTCCGTTTATATGAAAAATGAAATGCTAGCAATAATAGAAGGTAGATCTATGTTTATCAGGATAGGATTTTGGCAAAAGATATTACAAATTAGTGCCAGGGGATTTTTTTTTTTAATATAATTGGCATGGGGTGGGAGGAGGGGGACAGAAATGTCTAATATCACTGTTGTGGTGGTGGTTAAATTGGTATATATTTGGTAAAATTATTCAACTCTACATTTAAGTTTGCTGATTTCTATTATATGTAAGTGAATCCTAAAAGCTAATTAAAATAGATTGAAGCGAGATGGATAAAAAAATATATATCCTAACACAACTATGGTCTCTTAAATCTATTTTCTTTTCCTTTCCTCTGTTTAGTGAGTATATAAGGGGTTAAATTTTCCTTCTTCCTTATCAATGCCTATTCACTATAGAATAGACTGATTCCTACATTTTATTTATTTATTTTTATTTTTGTTTTGAGACAAAGTCTCAAGCTGTCACTCTGGATAGAGTGCCATGGTGTCTTAGCTCACAGCAGCCTCCAATTCTTGGGCTCAAGTGCTCCTCTTGCCTCAGTTTTTCCATTTTTAGTAGAGATGGGGTCTCTCATTTGCTCAGGCCACCAGCTTCAGTCTCCCAGAGTGCTAGGATCACAAGTATGATCCACCACACCTGGCTGCTTTCTAAATTTTAAACTGGAGTATTGCATTTCATATTCTATAATCATCTGCTAGCTTGGGATATGTCTTACAATTGCCTTCAAAAATAAGCTAAGTATTATTTTTTAAAACATATATAAAGAATCAATTATTTTTTTAAACATATATAAACAATCAATTTGAAACATGAATATACAGTGATTTTGATGATATTAAACATCTGTATAATATGATATACTTCCATAATTTGACTGCAGGGCTGCTCCTCACTTCCATCAGGAAAAAAAAAATGATTTGAAGAGTTTTAGTCAGTATATTACTGCTACCCAAATATTCAGCTCATATCAAGAGCAAGTCATTAATTCAAAAACAGTTGAACACATCACCAAATATACTTTTTTTTTCACGAGAATGTAAGGTTAAATATAACGGAAGAGATCACATTTGAGATAGTAATCAAAAAAAGTTGATTTTATTATATAAACATATTTTAGAGCAGGGGTCCTCAAACTTTTTAAACAAGGCGCCAGTTCACAGTCCCTCAGACCTTTGGAGGGCCGGACTGCAGGTCCCAGGATGAGTCGGCTGCTAAGCAGGACAAGCAACGGAGGCAAAAACACCTGGCGGGCTGGATAAATGTACTAGGAGGCCACATGTGGCCCATGGGCCATAGTTTGAGGACGCCTGTTTTAGAGGGTTACTGAAGTAAAAAATATAGTAGCACATATAAATCCTTAAAGGAATATCAAAATCCAAATATGAACCTTAAAATTGTATTTTAGCTTTTGGCCAGAAATATACTTTGTAGCTTACCAAAAAATGCAAAACATTTTCTTTCTATTCTGAAATAACAAACTTTGTAGAATCATCTGACACTACTAAAGATGTTCAACAAGAAACATTGCCTCTTTCTCGTTTATAAAGAAGACATTAAAAATTACAGTAGAGAATCTTGGACACAAGTTGGAATTGATACTAAGAGCCATGGTTAGAATCTACTTCTGTAAAAAGTAAAAAGCAGATTATCTGATCCCGACTATGTATCATCTTAATGTACATGAAGGTGGGAGGATTAATTGGTCCTGCAGGGCCCCTTGCCAGGGCAGCCTTACCCATGAAGCACAGTAGAGACAGTGACAAAGGTCCATGGTGCTTTTAGAAACCCATGAAAATATTTTCATTTATTTTTAAAATCAAAATAAATCAAGCTGGACTGTAGCTGTCTTTATACCAACACAGTCTTAAAATTATACTTTTATTTGTTAACCATCTGGTCATAAATTGATGTTCAACATTTGAAGAAAGTTCATGAATCAGTGAGCATTAGTACACATCACAAATGGACAATTTATGACAATACTGGATCATTTCAAGGGGACTACTTTTCATATGCATACCAGCCACTGAGTGAACGGTAAACAACATGGGAGGGGAAAGAGTGGTAAGAATTAGATGCCTAATAACTGAAATTGAGTTGCTTGATGCCCTTGTTATACAAGCCAGAAACTGACAATCTCAGCCTTTCTCTTTGTACTTGAGTACATTTTTTGAAACATGAATTGAAAATAAATGTTCATTAATGGACCACTCTTCTCAGTAGTAGAAAAGAATCTTACGCAGGCTGTTAATTATGATTATTTATCCCATCATGGTTTGTTTTGCTCTGTTCTGTCTAAGAAATGAATCACATGGTGATCTTTATGTTCAGACACTCTTACAAGGCTTCCCACTGTGCAGTTCTTAGCTCCTCATCCCACACTGAAACCCAGCCTGTGTGAAGCTAAGATATTATTTTTTCACTATTATGCATAATAAGAATTACAATTTGTTTGTCTGTGATTAATTACTGCCTCTCCCAAGAGACATAATGCTGATTGTTTTCATATGCTAATATATGCCAAGCTGCCAGTGCTAACTCGGCTCTCTAATCCTAAAACTCACCTTAAATGAAGAATATCACTGTTTATTGCCAGAGTTGTCATTCCCTGGGAGATGAAATAAATATCGAAGAAGTGTTTCAATGATAGAGCTGCTTTACAGCTGACAGATCATTCCTTGTTATCAAAAGGCAAATATATGTCAATGTGTGCATTACTTAAGACTCATGAGATAATTGCTTCCATTTGCCTGACAATCTGATAATGTCATTTGCACAATCATGAATGGTGTCAACCCTGAATGAATGTTCTTGAATGATACTAAAGGTGTGAAGTGCACTTGGGGAAAAAGGGCTGCTATTTAAATGCCTTCTGTCAGGTTAAATCCTCATTAATTACTTACCTCTTCAAAGTCTGTGTCCTTGACTCAAGTTCTATCCTGGATTTGTCACCAAAACAGAAAACAGACCTGACCCAAGTGATTTAAGAAATATGAAGCTTTCCAATCATTGCTTTAAGTTCAAAATCATATCAATTGACATATTCAGGAAAGACCATATAATGTGCAGATATATGCTTAGAAAAAGCTGTGTGAAGGTTATGGGAGAAATATCTATTTTAGAGTCAGACATTTCTCATCTCAAACCCCACCAAGTCTCATGACGTTAGATAAGTTTTTATTTATTTATTTTTTATTTTTTTGGATAAGTTTTATTATTGTTGCTTTTTAACTTCTTCAATTATACTTTTCTTGTTTGTTTAAATGGTTATAATACTACCTATTGGTGAAGAAATTTTTGGAGGCTAAATATGGTAATAAATGAAAAATGATTATTGGGATTGGCTCAGGTTACTTAGAATAATTCAATTATTGTTACTAATGCAACTTCCTGTGTATTTAATCAAGTTCTTAACTTTTT
>NW_003852831.1:44377-45718 GCF_000181295.1 Otolemur garnettii | reverse complement strand
GATTAGAAGTACAAGCTTGTGGAAGGCGGGCTAGCCCTTACTTTCTGGGTAGCCCTGAGCAACCTCCCCACTAGCCTTTTATTGAGCCAGAACAACACAGGTGAGGAGAGAAATTAACAATGACTACATGCTCAGGGCAGGGGCTCCTCACACAAGGAACTCCGGGGGAGGAATGGCCCAAGGTCCACACCTCAGCTACAGATCATCTTGCTCAGATGTTGGCATCTCCTACAATATTTTTATGGTTTCATGTCTTAAGTTTAAATCTTTAATCAAGTGAGAGTCTATCTTAGTTAATGGTGAAAGATGTGGGTCCAGTTTCAGTCTTCTACAGGTCGTCAGTCAGTTAGCCCAGTACCATTTGTTAAATAGGGAATCTTTTCCCCACTCAATATTTTTAATTGGCTTGTCAAGGATCAGATAACAGTAAGTAGCTAGGTTTGTCTCTGGGTTCTCCATTCTGTTCCATACATCTATGTCTCTGTTTTTGTGCCAGTATCATGGTGTTTTGATCACTATTGATTTATAGTATAGTCTGATGTCTGGTAGCATGATTCCTCATGCTTTGTTTTTATTTCTGAGTAATATCTTGGCTATTTTAGGTTTTTTCTGATTCCATATAAAATGAAGTATTATTTTTTTCTAGATCTTTAAAGTATGACAGTGGAGTTTTAATGGGGATTGCATTAAAATTACATATTGCTTTGGGTAGTATGGACATTTTAATAATGTTGATTCTTCCCAGCCATGAGCATGATATGTTTTTCCATTTGTTAACATTTTCAGCTGTTTCTTTTTTCAGAGTTTCGTAATTCTCTTCATATAGATATTTCACATCCTTTGTTAGGTAAACTCCCAAATATTTCATCTTCTTTGGCACTACTGTGAATGGAATAGAGTCCTTCATTGCTTTTTTAGCTTGGCTGCTCTTGGTATATATAAAGGCTACCAATTTATGAGTGTTGATTTTGTAAACTGAGACGCTGCTATATTCCTTGACCATTTCTAAAAGTTTTATAGTTGAATCCCTGGTGTTTTCCAGATATACAGTCATATCATCTGTGAAGAGTAAAAGTATAATCTCTTCTGACCCTATATGGATACCCTTGATCACTTTTTCTTCCCTGATTTCGATGGCTAAAACTTTTATTACAATGTTAAAGAGCGATGGAGACAATGGACAACCTTGCCTGGTTTCTGATCTGAGTGGAAATGATTTCAATTTAACTCCATTCAATACATTATTGGCTACAGGTTTGCTGTAGATGGCCTCTATCAGTCTAAGAAATGTCCCTTCTATACCAATTTTCTTAAGTGTTCTGATCATGAAGGGATGCTGGA
>NW_003852831.1:41783-42737 GCF_000181295.1 Otolemur garnettii | reverse complement strand
CATACCAGTTAAGGTCTCTTTTATAAATTGAGGTGCATTCTGGTTGGGTGCATAGATATTGATAATTGAGATCTCATCATATTGAGTATTGCCCTAAACAAATATAAAGTGGCCATCTTTATCCTTGCTTACTTTTGTTGGTTTAAAACCTATTGTATCTACAAATAAAATTGCGACACCTGTTTTTTTTTGCTTTCCATTTGCCTGGAATATAGATGACCATCCCTTCACCCTGAGTCTATATTTGTCTTTTAAGGCAAGATGAAATTTTTGTATACAACAAATGTCTGGTCTGAGTTTCTGTATCCAATCAGCCAATCTGTGACTCTTTAGAGGATAATTTAAGCCATTCACATTGATTGAAATTATTTATAAGCCTGGTAAAATTTTGGGTATCAAGTTGTTCAAAAGTCCAGTGGACATTTTTAATCCTTTTGCCACTGTAGAAGTTGGAATTTGATCAAAAGTTTCTGAGTGAGTTCACTTTTGTGGGGAGGACTACACTGGTCATTATGGAGGATAGGTCTGAGAATTTCCTGGAGAGCTGGTTTAGTTATGGCAAATTTCTTATACATGTGATTGTCATTAAAGTATTTAATTTGTCCATCATACATGAAACTTAGTTTAGGTGGATACAGGATCCTGGGTTGAAAGTGATTTTGTTTTAGGAGATTAAAAGTCGATGACCACCCTCTTCTAGCCTGAAAGGTTTCATCATAGACATCTGCATATTCTTCCCCTTGTGGGTTATGGTTTTCTTATGTCTAGCTGCTTTCAGGATTTTCTCTTTCATGTTATCTTTAGTGAAGTTAATTATGATGTGTCTAGGGGTTGTCTTATTCGGGTTGAGTCATTGTGGGTTTCTGAAGTTGTCTGCTATCAGAATTTCAGGATCTCTTGGCATATCTGGAAAGTTTTCTTTCCTAATTTCATGACAAAGAGCCTCTGTGTTTT
>NW_003852831.1:38203-41313 GCF_000181295.1 Otolemur garnettii | reverse complement strand
TTGCATCTGCCTCATCCTTTCTTGGGGGTGTTGATCTACTCTGTTTATTCATATTACTGGAGTTTTTCTGCTGATTCCACCCCATGTTTATTTTACACCATTTAGCTTTTCCCTTTGATCTTTGCCAAGGACCTGTACAGTGCTATGTCCTGAAAGACTGGGTACCTGCTTGGTATGGTGGGACTAAGTGGCTCTGTCTTATTTTCAGCTATCCTACCCTAGTGAATCAGTTACTCTGGGTTGAAGTCTCAGCTATGGAAAAATACCAGCGGTTACATCAACCTGCCCCCCACAAACAACAATGGTGCAAGGAAAATCAAACTTTCCCTCAACCATACACCCATGGTACCACTTTGGATATTCCTTGGGTGATTAGCCTGGTTCAAGAGATCCAAATCAGTTATCCCAGTCAACACCGGTCTCAGGTGGGAAAGTTCAAAAAGTCTCCAGCAACTAGATATGAGGGGTCTTCTGGCAGCTCAAATATGACTCACTGTAGTGCTGTGTAAGGGCAGAAGGACTTACCCAGCAAATGAATTACTCTGGGAAGGTTGATGCCTCCTTACCCACCTTGTACCCAGTCACTGGTAATCCCACAAGGCTATGACCCAGTTCACTCCAGTTAGCAAAGGCTCCCAGGGTTTATGAATGCCTGAGTCACCAGGAGATCTGGGTCCAGTAGGGGGAGATGAGGCCTGACAACCTTGGGTGCTTAATGTAGGCTGTGGCAGTTCACTCTGTTACAGCTCCTGCAACCTGGTTGATGTTGCTGGTATAACAGGACATAGCAACTTCACAGAGTTTGTTTCTGTCCCAGCTAAATTCCTCTGCAGGTAAGATGCTGCTTGAGCTGATAGAAATCACAACTCAGCCCTGGGCAGCAAGCAATTAGAGTTTACACTTAGTTGTCAATTCCAGCCTTTGTCCACCCACTGCCTTTTTCTCAGCTGTAATCCTGTGAAGGCTGGGTGCCATTAGGCTTAGTGAAGCCTTACTCTGGCTCAACCCCTCCCCAAAAGTCTGTGGGCTCTGTGTGCACTCCACCCAGGTCAGTACCACCCTAAGGGCTTCCCTTTACTCACAGAATTTCCCAAATCCACTCCACCAGTGGCTGCCACCAGAGAAAATGGCCAGCTTCCTCTGGTTGACCAGAGAGACAGAGCGTGCTGTCTGGAATGGCCTCAGGAGTGTGAGACTTATTTTTTCCACTGCTATGGCTGCTGCTCTGCAATTCAGGATACTGCAGCTCCTGTATGGTTCCCTCTCAGCTGACCATCCTCTCCTCACTTCCATGCCATAGTATCAGCACAGAACAGCACCAGCCCTTTCCTCCTCCACTCCTTTCAAGAAAATGCCTAAGAATCTGGATTCCATAGGTGACAGACCTCCAGACCTTGGGGTGAGAGGGGACGGTAGTACTGGGAGTTCAAAGTTGCAGGTAGAGAATATATACAGTTTTATACAGTTTTACAGTTTTATGCCTGGCAGGAGATTGCCATGGCACCCTAGTAGGGATAGGAGTCAAGTTTTTAGAGGATCTCTCCTGTGGGATAGAGTGGGAGGACATTTGAACTCTGATCACTTGTTTTTTATGGAGTAAACTGTGAGCCCTTCTTGTGAGGGAGGGGACTCCCATCCACTTGGTAGTGGATTTTGTACCTTTTGATTGTATTTTTGGGGTCACAGCTCACCTCAGCAGAGTTGATGTGCATTCTTCAATCTTCTCTCTGGGCTCAGCTCCAAACTTTCGGCTCTCTAAGTCTCCTTCTGGACAGGAGCCTCTGTGGAAAGCTGGCTGCAGTCTGCCATCTTCCCTCCACCCCCCAAAGATGTCTTTAGAAAAAAAAAAATTATTTATTTTTGTAATCAACAAGTAAAATAGAAAAATATTATATATTATTTTCATATTCCAGCATTGACAAGCTTCAAAATTAACTGCAGTATATTTCTATTTCATTATTCACCTGAGCTTGTGCGAGCAGCAGATTCTGCCTGGAGTAATTGTTCAGATCAGTGGTCTATGGCCAAGGACAGAAGAAATGAGACTTTTAATTAATACAGAGTAGAAACCAGAGAGATATAATAGTTGGGGCATCTGCTAACCTATAAATCTCTGAACAGAAATGATCCTTTGTTCAATTGAAGTTCAATATTTGGAAATTATAAGATGCAACATGAATTTTATCTCAAATAAAGAATTTTTATTTAACTCAGAATGTAAACCTACAATGCATGAATGCATGTCCGATTGAAGTTTATTATCACAGAAGAAACAAGGAGGCTTGACATATTTTATTAAATACATGCATTCATCACCCAAATGTCTACTAAAATGGTAGTAGATGACTCTTTTTTTTTAATTAATTAAAACACTGAAATGCTCTAAAACTAAGAAAAGATACTTGCACATGAGGAAAGTCAGCACATATTCAGAAGATTTCTAGCAGTTAAATCATTGCTGATTCTTGTAACAGAAGTTAGGGAATCAGAAATAAAAAGTATAATATCCTAAGACAAAAAGGCAGATTCACCCAGAATGATCTCAGTGAGGCTCAGAAATGGGAAGCAGGATTATGTGATGGTCCTTAGACTTTTACCTCCACTATTTCTCCAAACCCATGCAGGCCATTTTTCTTCCAGGAAAAGCTAAATTAGAGACAATCTCAATGTAGTGACACCCAGCACAGCAGATTTTAGACAGACATAATTGTAACTGGAAGGAATGCTAAGTGTATATCTACTCACTGAAATATAAAAGTCATCTTACTCAGACTCTTTCTCTGCTGTGTAGTCCCCAGGATCCTGGCAACCATATTTATACAGGCTATTTTGATGATGTGGATCCCCTATCCCCTTTTGAGTACACTTCCAGGAAAAATACTTAAATTTTATACCTTTACTCTCCAATGAGTTCTAATTGACAAGTCTAATTATTGAAGCAGAGCTCTCCAGAACACATTTAGTGATTTTTAAATATGAACAGTATTTAATCTAAGTATGACTAGACATTTGAGAAGGGTCTCTATTATAAACCTAGTATGCAAAACAAATGAATGGGGAAGGAAAGAAGTTGGAAAAAAACAGTTTTTGGAGAAGAAAATCAAAACCTC
>NW_003852831.1:35630-37942 GCF_000181295.1 Otolemur garnettii | reverse complement strand
GGGCTGGGGATTCAAACCCGCCACCTTAGGTATACGTGGCTGGCGCCCTAGCCGGTTGAGCTATAGGCGCCGAGCCAAAATGTAATATTTTAAAGGAAGTAAAAAAGGTATTTCAATCAAGAGAAAAGACGAAGGTGCTATATAACAGAAATAGAACATAACAAAAAGTTCTGAGAAATTAAAAATCTGATAGCCTAAATTAATTTTTAAAAACCTCCAAAACTGTATATGTGTGGGATGATGATGTCAAGGAAATCACTGGGAAAGTAGCACAAAATAATGAAGGAAGTCGTATTAAGGATTGTACATAAAGATCTTTGTTGTGGTGCACTTTAGAATACAAGATATTCAAACAATTCAAATGGTTGAATATATTTTAGAATCACACACACACAAACATTTTATGGGGATCACAGCATATCCAAGTGCTATGTTATAAACACTATTAGACACATATGCAAATATTTTCTAATGGGTTGGTTTTCATATAGAAGAACTGAAAAGTCTGACAAATACAACTGTCAACAGCAGTTTCCACTGGGTTTTTAGGTTATGAGTTAAGGAAATACTGTTTTTTGTTTTTGTTTTTTGAGGGAGTCTCCCTCTGTTGCCTGGGCTACAGTGCCATGGCTCACAACAACCTCAAACACCTGGGCTTAAGTTATTCTCCTCCCTCAGCCTCCAGAGTAGTTAGGACTATAGATGCCTGCCACAATGCCTGGTTAATTTTTCTATTTTCAATACAGACATGGTCTTCCTCTTGATAAGGCTGATATAGAAATCCTGAGTCCAAGGGATCCTCTCTTCTCAAGACCCTAGAGAGTTTTAACTTGTCATTATTTTCTAAATTGAATATAATTGATATATATTGCCACTATTTTGAACCATGTGATATACAAAATAAAAATAATTCTTCATACCATATATTGATTGTGTTAAATGAATTTCTTCTCTTTGTTTAAAAAGGGAGTATAACTACTTCATCTGTTAATTTTAACCACAACATTTGTGGAGCACTTCTCCTATGCCAGATGTTGTGTTAGGCACTGAGTATATAGTGGTCACCAGATAATCCAGTCTTTGCCATTATGGAATTTACATTCTTAAAAATAAGATAATTAAGGAACAAAAAGTACATAACATCAAACAAAATTATGGCTTGTAAAAGGTGTCTTGATGAAAAACTTAGATCAATAACAAAGAGTATCAATTGGATGGTTAGGAAAGCCCTCTCAAAAAAAAGTTGATTTTTGACCTGAGAAATGAGATTATAAAGCCAAATAAAATAAGTGCTGGGAAGGAAAAGGACAAGCAGGCATTAATCTTCAAAGAAAGGTGTCAGTATACCCAGAAAATAAAAGAAGGTCAAAACGTAATTAGCCAAGGGAAGAGAGGCATGTGATAATCTTGGAGAAATTGGAAGTGGTTGCAATAAGTATTTTGCATTCTAGATCAATGAGGTCCTTTGATTTTAAGCTGGGATTAATATGATCCATTTTATAATATCATTATGATTGTCGAGAGAGGAATAAAATAAGAAGATATGAGAATGAAAAAAAGAATATTGAGAATCTACTCCCTTACACCATGTAAACAGGATAGCATGATGAATTCTGAGGAATGAAGCAAATCACTTCTTTTTTTCTTTTTTTCCCAGCAAAATCATCATTAAAAGGAATATTTTATCTTTATTTTCTTTTTTTAAATTTCTTATAGCATAACTATGTACATTAATGCAATCATGAAGTACAGTGTGTTGTTTTCAACACATTTTGAAATACTCTCATTAAACTAGTTAACATAACCCTCATGTCATTCTCTTAGTCATTGAGTTAAGACATTCATACTCTGTTTTTAGAAAGATTTACTTGTACTCTTGTAAGACAAACCATATAGGTGACCCCAACAATCACCCTGCCTACCCGCATGCACCAACCTCGCCTCCCCTCTCCCACCCCCTTCCCATATTCTAAGGCTATAATTAGGTTATGATATTCCTATAAAAGCTATGAATTAGTTTCAAAATACGGCTGTGTACATTGGATAATTTTTTTTCCATTCTTGAGATAATTTACTGAGAAGAACATTTTCTAATTCCATCCATATAAACATGAAGGAGGTAAAGGCTCCATCTTTCTTTAGGACTGCATAGTATTCCATGGTGTACATATACTGCCATTTATTTATCCATTCATGGGTTGATGGGCATTTGGGCTTCTTCCGTGACCTAGCAATTATGAATTGGGCTGCAATAAACATTCTGATACAAATATCTTTGTTGTAATGTGATTTTTGGTCTTCTGGATATATAC
>NW_003852831.1:28852-31727 GCF_000181295.1 Otolemur garnettii | reverse complement strand
GGCAGAGAGATCTGCAGTTATTCTAATATTCTTCCCCTTGTAGGTTATGGTTTTCTTACGTCTCGCTGCTTTCAAGATTTTCTCTTTCATATTCACCTTAGTGAAGTTAATTATGATGTGTCTGGGGGATGTCTTATTTGGGTTGAGTCATGCTGGGGGTCTGAAGCTGTCTGCAATTTGAATTTCAGGATCTCTTGACATATCTGGAAAGTTCTCTTCCATAATTTCATAAAGAAGAACCTCTGTGTTTTGTGAAGCAACTTCATCTGCTTCAGGGATTGCTATAAGGTGAATATCAGTTTTCTTTGAATTATTCCAGAGCTCTCTGAGAGATTGATCTATTTTTGCTTTCCACTTCTGATTCTCTTTGGACCTTTGGACATATTCAGAAGCTTTGTCTTCTACGTCTGAGATCCTTTCTTCTGCC
Organism: Otolemur garnettii; assembly: GCF_000181295.1. NCBI lineage: Eukaryota > Metazoa > Chordata > Mammalia > Primates > Galagidae > Otolemur > Otolemur garnettii. Next base: position 31,300 of record NW_003852831.1, on the reverse strand, counting down.
TCCTGTGCTCTGTTACCAAGAGATTCTACTGTATTTTTCAGATCTTTGAGGGCTGCCATCTCTTGTCTTAATGTTTCAAAATCTTTGGTGGTTTTGTCTTTGAATTCATTGAATTCTTCAGTTAAATTTTGGAGTGCTCCTTGAATTTCTATTTCTATCTTTGCCTCTATTCTGTTTTTCTTATTTGCAATCCAAATTCTGAATTCAATTTCTGACATCTCAGCCATTTGCTTATAAAGGGGATCTTCAGTTTCCTTTGCCACATCCTTTTTTTGGGGGGGTTGACCTACTCTGGTTATTCATATTACCAGCCACACCTTTTCTTGGGGGGGTTGATCTACTCTGGTTATTCATATTACCAGAGCTTTTCCGCTGATTCTGCACCATGCTTATTTTATCCCATTTGACTTTTCCCCTTGAAGTTTGTCACAGATCCATATGGTTTTATAGCCTAAGAGACTGGGGACCTGCTTGGTGTGGTGGGGCTAAGTGGTTCTGTCTTATTTTCAGCTGGTTTCTGTCCTACCCTAGTGATTCAGTTACTCTTGGTTGAAGTCTTTGTTGTGGAGAAATACCAGCAATTAGGTCACCCCGCTTCCCCACATACAACACTTGGGCAAGGAAAATCAAAGCTTCCCTTAATCATACACCCAGGGTGCCACTTTGAATAGTCCCTGGGTGGCCTGCCAGGTTTAAGGGGTCCAAATCAGTTGTCTAAGTCAGTACCAGTTTCAGGTGGAAGAGTTCAAATGTCTCCAGCAGCTAGGTAAGAGAGGTCTGTTCGCAGCTCAGATAGAACTTGCTCCAGTGCTCTGTGAGGGCAAATGGACTCACCCAGAAAATGGGTTATTCTGGGAAGATTAATACCTCCTTCCCCACCTTGTACCCAGTCACTCATAATCCCCCAGGTCTGTGACCCTATTCAACTAGGCAACTGCTCCCAGGATTTACGACTGGCAAAATCAGCCAGAAATCTGAGTTTGGCAGGGGGGCCTTGCATGTTTGAATTAGGCTTCTATCTGGCTAGATTCCTCTGCAAGTCAGAGGCTGCATTCAGCTCTGGGCAGCAGACAAATAGCAGTTTACACTCAGGTGTCAATTCCAGCCTCTGTTCCCCCGCCCCCACTGTCTTTGTCTTAGCTGTATTACCCTGAGGGCTGGTGCTAATGGTCTCTTATGAAAGTTACCAAGTTTGTTCTGCCTGTGGCTGCTGTCCGGAACCTCTTGTTGCCCAGAGAGACGGGGCTGGAATGGCATTAGTTCGCAGCTCAGGATGCCACTGTTGCTATATTGGCTTCCTCTGACCCAATTTTCCTCTCCTCATGCCTGTGCCACAGTCAGTACAGAGCAGCACCAGCCCTTTCCCCCTCTACTTCTCTCAAGGCGATGCCCAAAAATCTGGACTCCATAGGTAACAAACCCCCAGACCTCGGAGTGGGTGGGTGGGGACTCCTCGGATTTCAATGTTGCAGGTGGGGAATATATACAGTTTTATATAGTTTTACAGGTTTATGCCTGGTAGGAGGGTGCCATGGCACACTAGCAGGGGTAGGAGGTCCAGTTTTTAGGGGGGTGTCTCCTGTGGGATAGAGCAGGAGGAAGTTTGAACTCTGCTTGCTTGATTGCATGGAGTAAACTGCGATCTCTTCTTGTGGGGAAGGGGACTCCCATCCGCTTGGTGGTGGATTTTTTACCTTTTGGTTGTATTTTTGGGGTCACGGCTTGCCTCAGGAAGGTTGACGTGTTCTCTTCAATCTTCTCTCTTGGCTCCACTCCAAACCATCAGCTCCCTTGCTAAACTTCTGTCCTTTAAGCCTCCTTCTGGATGGGAGCTTCTGTAAAAAGCTGGCTGTAATCCACCCAAAGCAAATCACTTCTTGCTCACTACTAACTTTGGGAATAATGTTAAGCAGCACAGCTATACAAGAACAATTTTATGACAGACTGTGCTATGGTCCATTATTTCACTTCCAAGAAACACAGTCAACATTGTATTTTCTGCAAATTTCAACTTGCTTATCTTTGTGGCTGAGAGGGTTTCATTTGTTTCCATCCATAGAGATTTTGTTTTTTTGATTTTTGTGTACCTCAAAACTTTTGTAATGACCCATGTGTAGGCAAAGAAAATAATGTGGATAGAGAGAACATTAGTTTCACTTTCTCATCCAAGCTAATCTTTTAATTACATTATTATTATTTTATACCATGAGAGAGCAACGCAGCCTATCCACCAGAATCATTTAGGGCTCTCTGTTATAATAGAATTTTGAAGGGACTATGCTAAATAGTAAGAATTCTTGAATCAGATTTGCTTAAGCTAAAGACCTTGGATGCTGCATTTTAGCATACACACCACACACACAATCTGGGGTAGTTTGCTACAAAGGCAGATTTAAGAACCACTTTTCCTGGCCATATAGCAGGCTGTCCTGACACACACCACTCATG
>NW_003852831.1:27351-28619 GCF_000181295.1 Otolemur garnettii | reverse complement strand
TAAATGTTTTATTAGGAAAAAAAGTTTGTAAAAGGAACAACTGTAGCATGCTAACATAATCTAGATCATGACATTTTAAAAATCAAATCATTAATACTGTGTTTAATAATATGTCGTGCATTTTTTAAATATCTAAGTAATAGGAGTTTGCATTGATAGTTATTCAAGTAGATTAAGCACTACTTTAATGTTAAGCATTAAAGACTACAAAGAAACTATTGATTATTCTTCCCTGCCATCCAAAGTAAAACATATAACATGACAAAAAGATCATCTCTACCTTAACATTCTCTGATGCATGTCCTGGGTGAATCACATACTCTTTTTTTAGTCTTTTTAACACAAAATGGAATACAAAGAGCACAAATATTCATTTACTATATTCCATATACCAAAACCACTCAGAGCTTTCCATCATTAAACATCTGCAAAAAATGCAATGTGATGGTTAGCATTATTTTAACAATCTTTCACATGAAGAAATGGAGTCTAAATGTGGTTAAATTATTCAGCTAAGTCATGTAGAGCATAGGCAAAATTCACGTTGGTCTAATTACATAGCAAATGCATTTCTCTGTTATGTCAAATTTTCTTCCCAATTTTCTTTTTGATATTTTTGTAGAATTAACTAAAACCTTTTCCATTAAATTCTAATGTTTCTCAGGAGCCTAGAAAGGACAAAGCTATGTTTTGTTTATGATTTCTGTTTTAATGCATATCCACATTATAGCTATTCAGTGGCCAGAAAGAAAAAAAAAAAAAAAGAACAAAAACTTCTGTATAGGATATCCTAATTCATTGCATAGAATAAAGAATGATGGGATTCTGGATATTATGATTAATGTATTCATTGGAGAGTAGATAATTTTTATCCCTGTCACAACTCTAATCCATAAACAAAGAATTCTAGGAACAATGTATTGAGAAAGGTTGCTGACGAGATTTAGCAGAAAAAAACTACTAGAATCAATTAACAAGATCTAACATGGGCACAGAAGGTGAAAAGAGGGGCATCTATTCTGAAATGGGTATACCTTGGAGATATTGTAGGTTTGATTCTATATAGCCACAATAAAGTGAATATCACAATAAGTGAGTTATGTTATTTTTTCATTTTCCAGTGCATAGGAAAGTTGTGTTTATACTATATCATTGTCTATTGAGTGTGCAGTAACATTGTGTCTATAAAACAATGTACATACCATAATTTAGAAAATATTTTTTGCTAAAAAGTGCTCCTGATCATCTGAACCTTCAATGAGTTGTAA
>NW_003852831.1:24926-26823 GCF_000181295.1 Otolemur garnettii | reverse complement strand
GGAATCCCTTGAGCCTAAGAGTTTGAGGTTGCTGTCAGCTAGGCTGATGGTAGGGCAGTCTAGCCTGGGTAACAGAGTAAAACTCTGTGTCAAAAAAGAAAAAAAGTAACTCATTATCTTTTCAAGATTTATCATGAGATTGCAGGAATTCAGTCACATCTTCAAGTTCCAATTCTAATTCTAGTTCTTTTGCTATCTCCACAAGCAAACTAATTCTTGAGCCATTCTAAGTCATTCATGAGGATTAAAATCAACTTTCCCCAAACTCCTATTAATGTTGATATTTTTAAAATGGATAAGGTGTTCATCTCTTTAATTAATTCAACAATCTGCATTAAATGGTGAACTTACTATCTAGAGTCTATAGCCGCAGGTTTGTGCATGCAGTTTGTTCACTGAAACAACTGCATGCTTAAACCTACTGAAACATCATATTACTTTGGATATTTCCAAGTATAGTACATCATTATGTAATATTATTTATTGCTTAGAAACAGATTGTAATTATTGTAAAAATAAGTTTTGATCTGAATGTTTTAAAGCTGTTGACATGATTATTTTAATTCACTTTTTACTATGCAGTGTTGATATTTTGACTTCTTCTCGCATATCATGAATGTTCTTAATGGTAGAATGGAATGGTAATATTTTACAGAATATTTTCAATTTATTTGGGATGCCAAGATCCATCATAGGAATAACTATCTATGGTAGCTATAGTCTTACAAAATGTATTTCTTAAATATTAAGACTTTAAAATCAAAGTCACTCCTTGATCCATGGAGTGCAATTGATATTGTATTAGCAGGCATGGAAACAGCAGTGATCTTCTCATATGTATTTGTCAGAATTCTTTGGTGATTAGATGTACTCTTGATAAGAAGTAGTATTTTGAAAGGAATCTTAATGTTTCTGAGCATTAGGTATTAAAATATTCTGTAAAGTGTGCCATAAACAGATGTGCTGTCATGTAAGCTTTGCTATTCTATTGAAGACACACAGGCAGTGTAGATTTAGCATAATTCTGAAGGGCCTTAGGATTTTGGGAATGACAGTGGCTTTGACTTACAGTTACTAGCTGCATTAGCCCCTAATAAGATCTGGCTTGTCTTTGCAGGAGTTGAAGCCAAGCATTGACTTCTCCACTATAGCTATGAAAGTCATCTTTTTCCAATATAAGGCTGTTTTGTCTTAAACCTGTTGGTTAACATAGCCAGATTCATCAGTGATCTTAGCTAGATCTGGAGAACCTGCTGAAGCCTCCACAGCAGACTTGCTTCTTCACCTTGCTGTTTTCATGTTAGGGAACCAATCTCTGCCAGCTTAAATCTGTGCTTTTGCAGCTTCTTCACCTCCCTGTGCCTTCATAGACTTGAGGAGAGTTAGGGCCTTTTGCTGGATTCAGCTTTGGCTTAAGGGGATGTTCTGGATGATTTGGTCTTCTATCCAGACTACTCAAACTTTCTTTCTATCAGCAATAAAGCTGTTTTGTTTTCTTATCATTCCTGTGTGCACTGAAGTAGCATTTAAAAAAAAAATGTGAAACTATAAAAATACTAGAAGAAAGTGTAGGGAAAACACTTGAATAAATTCGCCTGGGTGAAAATTTTATGAGGAGGCCCCTCTGGGCAATTGAAGCAACATTAAAAATACACTACTGAGACCTGATCAAACTCAAAAGCTTCTGCACAGCCAAGAACACAGTGAGTAAACAAGCAGACAGCCCTCAGAATGGGAGAAGATATTTGCTGGTTATATCTCTGACAACAGCTTAATAACCAGAATCCATAGAGAACTCAAATGTATTAGCAAGAAGAGAACAAGTGATCCCATCTCAGGGTGAGCAAGGGACTTGAAGAGAAACTTCTCTGAAGAAGACAGGCACATGGCCTACAGA
>NW_003852831.1:21057-24273 GCF_000181295.1 Otolemur garnettii | reverse complement strand
AATAAACAGTCTAATGCAAGTGTCCCTGTGGTAAAAGGATTTTTTTTTTCTTTTGGGTAAATGCTCAGCAATGGGATTGCAGGATCAAATGAGGTCTAGCTTTAGTTCTTTGAAGGTTCTCCATACTTCCTTCTGAAAAGATTGTATTAGTTTGCAGTCCCACCAGCAGTGTAAAAGTGTTTTCTTTTCTCCTATTCATGCCAGCACTTTTCAAATTTCTATCTATCTATCTATCTATCTATCTATCTATCTATCGATCGTATACATTTATGCATATATATGTACATGTATACAGGGGATAATAATGCATATTTAATAAATCAGACATAAGTGCTAGAGGAAACACAGGAGAATTGTTCATGATCATGATTATCTATCTCTAGATAAATAACTTAAGAAATAGCATTTTTCCAGCCATTCATACCATTTACTTGATGAGACTAGCCACTTTATATACACATAAACAAAAACATACAGCATCCAGCTTGTCTTCAGATACTGATTGATAGTGTATATAAAATATCCTCTATTTTTATTACAAATGTTCATTTTGAGTCCACTTGGAGACAGGAAGAACATCTCAGAGTAACCACGGGTCCCAGCCCAACCCTTTCACATGAGCTGGAGCAGGTCCTATTGAAATAGATGTAGTTACTTCCATTCTGGTTGTCAGAGAAGAATGATATTCTAGTTTAACAAATCTTTCTCTTCTGCTTCATGCTTCCTCTTCTAATAGCTTGTCAAGTACTGTTCTATTCTACCTTAGTCTTAGAGACAACCCCATGGGAATTTGTGACAGGAGAAGAATAATTATTCTGCTCATGGAAATTATTTGACCCACAAGTTACTGGACTCCAATTTAAGTCTTCTTAAAAACGTAAAAAAAAAAAAAAAAAAAAAAAAAAAATTCAGACTTGAAGTCAGGAATAGTATGATCTAGTCTCTTTGCTACCACTAGGTTTCATCAATTTTCTTTGCAGGCGTTGCATAGATTTTCTTTGAAATATTTATCATTTTCCCTAGTTCATTTCTAGAACTCAGAAATCAAGAAAACATAAAGCTAAAGCAATTTTTCCACTTAGAAACTCAACTTCTCCATTTTCAGAGAAATGTGATTTAAGGAACAAGAGAAAAAAACACTCAAGTCCTTTCTGAGGCCTCTGTTTTGGCCCTTCAGTTCTTTGTCTCCATGGCTTGCTGTGATATTATCTGCCTCTCCGCAAGACACCAAATAAGAGAGCTGTCAGTATGACATGTACTGAAAAGGACTAGTTTATTCCTGAACCAGGGCTCCTCTCTGGTCTATTCAAAAATGTTTTACTTTCCCCCAGTGACTTCATGCTATTATTCTCTGTTTGTTCAGATAAATAGAAAAGATCTGGGAGAGGAGGGGGACAGTGGAAAGAGCCAACAATCAAAACATTGGTATAAGTTCACTGGATAAATAAGAAACTGATATTCTCACAATTGGAAAGTCTACATTTGTTAAGTTTTAGTACTTGCACTTGGACCTGGATTTTTGGGATTCATAAGTTAGTTTTATTTTCTTTTGCTTCTGCCTCATAGATTTTTTAAAATAGAAATAGTTCTATGGCTAGTAGGCAAATGCTTATTAAACTATGAACAAATGCAAATATGAATATTAGCTACAAACATTTTGCCAATAAAAGGTAAATTTTGGAGGGTACATGCCTGATGTGCCCTGGTCTCATGAGGACCACACTGTGATGTTTTCCTGTCCAGATGCATGCTGGGTTAGTACATTGGTCTTCAAATATGGCTGGCATCTTTGCCCTGGACTTCTGTTCATCCTCAACTGAAGTTCCCTGGCCTTCTCGCAGCATGGATCAACTTTAAGTCTCTTAAGGAGGCTTCTGCTTCTTGCTGATGGAGGTCCTAACTTGGCCACCCCCCTTTCACTTCACTTTCTTCTTTCTTCCAACTCCAATATATACTTCTTTCTATTTAGTTTATCTGAATATCTAATGTTTTCTTAATGCTGTATTTGTATCTTCTTTCGTAAGTTTTAATTTTGGGACAGAAGATGAGCAAAACACCATGTTAGTGTTTCTGCCTGTCAGGACGATCCTTTTATCAGAAAACCTAGAGGCATAAGAGGTGTGCATGTCCTTATTCTATTCCTCCCATACCCATTTCTCTTTTTGCTCTCTTATTCTTTCACTCCCATCCTTCTTTACTTTCATCTCTCTCCTTTTGAATTCCATCTCCTGAGCCCCTCCTTTTAGCTTCCTTCTCTATTCTTTGCACACTCTGCCACGCCTCAACATCTCATTTCTCTGGCACATTCATCTTATGATTATTTCCAAAATTTTGTTCCTTTGGGTTCTGGACTGTGGATAATTTAGAATATTTTCTTACTTTGGGTGTCTGGACTGTGGATAATTTGGAATATTCCCAGTTACTCACATGCTCAAAACCCAAACATTTCCTGTCCAGAGTACAGCTCCCCCTTCAGCTTCTTTAAGCATGAAGCAGAGTGATGTAAAAAGAATTGAGATATCTACAACTGGAAATCTTTTCAGGAAACAAGATTACCATTTTTTTTTGTTTTGTTTTCTTACATGATTTACCCTCCTACATCAAATAATGTTGGAATGCAGGATGGGTCTATGACTTTCTTCTGTCCTCCTCATTAAACCCACATCTTTCTATTTACATATAATTTGTAAATGTGAATTGAATATAGATAGGAAAATAAGCAGAAAGGAAAGGTCTTCATTGGATGAATTATTAAATTAGAAACAATAGATAGGAGATTATTTTTCCCCTAATCCAAGGTCACTTTAAAGCAGAAAGGATTTGATATAGATCCTTCTGAAAACAGTAGGCAGATTTTATAAATGCTGACTTTCACCTCTTTTCCTTGAGTGTCTAATGTCTAACAAATTATTTTCTCTGTGGAATAACTAAAACACTTATCTTAGCTAAATACTTTTGTTTTGTAGGTTAGTAATAACTGGCAGTCTTCACATTCTTCACATCACAGTTCCTTAAAACATGGTCTGGGAGCAGTGGCAAGATGGCAGACTACAGCCAGCTTTCCACAGAGGCTCCTGTCCAGAAGAAGAGTTAAAAGACAGAAGTTTAGCAAGTAAGCCGATGGTTTGAAGCTGAGCCAAGAGAGAAGATTGAAGGATGCACATCAACCCTGCTGAGATGACCTGTGAACTCAAGGATACAAACAAAAGGTACAAA
>NW_003852831.1:11715-17299 GCF_000181295.1 Otolemur garnettii | reverse complement strand
GTATTTATCCAGAAGACCAAAAATCACACTACAACAAAGATATTTGCACCAGAATGTTTATTGGAATCCAATTCATAATTTATAGGTCATAGAAGAAGCCCAAGTGCCCATTGACCTACAAATGGATCAATAAATTATGGTATATGTACACCATAGAATATTATGCAGCCTTAAAGAAAGATGGAGACTTTACCTCCTTCATGTTTACATGGATGGAGCTGGAAACTATTCTTCTTAGCAAAGTATCTCAAGAATGGAATACAAAGTATTCAATGTACTCAGACCTACTATGAAACTAATTTATAGCTTTCATACGAAAGCCATAACCCAATTATAGCCCAAGAATATGAGGAAAGGGGAGAGGGAGGGGAGGGGAGGTGGGAGGATGGGTGATTGGTGGGACCACGCCTATGGTTCATCTTACAAGGCTACATGTGATTCTTTCTAAATGTAAAATATAAATATCTTAACACAATAACTAAGAAAATGACATGAAGGCTATGTTAACCAGTTTGATGAAAATATTTCAGGTTTTATATAGAAGCAGCACACTGTACCCCATGACTACATTAATGTACGCAGCTACATAATAATAATAATTATAAAAACCCATGGTCTCAGAATCACAGGAAAGAGTCCTACTTGGGATGTTAAATATACAGATGGCTAGACTCTGAATAAAAATCTTGAGAAGGATGTGTCTTTTTCTTATATACAAACATGAGAAGCTTTGCTCTATCTTCTAGCTACATTTTATCATGTAGGGAAGTAATCGGCTGGAAACTGATACTTTAACTGTCTTCTGAAATCTTTAGATGATTCATTACCCTTGATAGCAAACTGATGATGATCTGACTGTCTCAGTTTTTTCTGTAGGAATCAGTTTTGGATTCTGGTCTGAAATATAGTCTAAATACCATGAAAATAGGTACTAAAAAAATATTAATTGTCAGTGCTGGCTGTTGGGAAAGGTGGACACATCAGAAGTAAGTTCACTTACCAGATGAGGCACAATTAGCTATGTAAATTACTTAAACTCCCTGAGTCTTATGTTCTTTAGCTGTGTGGATATACTGACTTTCTCTCATATTCTGGAGAATATTTACCACAATGCCTGACTCCTTAGAGAAACACCAAAATAAGTACTTTATTTCATCCTACAGAAGCATTAATACTATGCCAAAATCCTAACAATTATGTATTCTAAATAACTTGGCTCACTTACTCACTTCCCTCTCCAAGAAAAAAAAAATCTGCATTAGTCAGGAATCAATAACATGGTATTGGAAATGCTTGGAATAGAATGATGTCCATGTCTAGGCCTCACACTGAAGAACTCTTCCCCATTAAATAGTTAGCAAAACATAAAATGGTAGAATCAATTAAATTTGAGGAATTATTCATTTTACCCCTTTCTTGGAAATTGGTAAACTCTATTTAGCTAGAAAGTAAGTTATGAGAAATATAAAGTAAGATAACATTTTAATTGCATTTAAACACATATTTTCCTAATATAGTTGATCATGGAATCTGTTTTCAATTTAATAACATTTCAAGGACTTAGTATTCTGCAGAATACATTTTACTAAACAATAGTTTCTAAGTTCTTTGGGGGAAAACTTACCCAATCTACATTCCTTCAGCGAGTTTTAGGCCCTTCTTTAAACGCTAATTAAAATAGTTATTTGAGCCATTCTTGAAAGTTAAATAATAAAGAAATCACTTCTTTCTCTTTTCCTACAGTGTCATGATCTTGGCTCAATTTCTAGTGACAAAAACCAAGAGAAAAACATCAGCCTTCAAATTGGCTCATAACAGGTGATAATACCTGGTTATTATTGAAAATCACAACATCAACATAAAATTTTTTTTCTGAACCCCTGCAAGAATTTGAAAGTCTCATTTCCAATGTATAAGCTGTACTCAGAATTAAGTCTGTGTTTGCTCCTTGCTTGACACAAAATTTCTAAAGAAAATGCACCCAGGGAAGAAAGTATTATGAGAACAATCAGATTAGATTTGTGAAGACAATTACAGCTCAATTCTTTAGGGCTTATTCTTATTCTTAGCTTTGAAATATTTCTTCCAGTTGAGTCATTTGGGCTCCTGGTAGCATTGCCAGGATAGTCAGAAGAGATATCTATTAAATCAACAAACAAGAACAAAGTAATAAATCTAGTTCCTTTTACATTATCTGAAAACAAATTGAAGGGCTATAAAAATTTGCATTGTTTGCGTTAGGCTTTTTATAGAAAATATCTTTACAACTTTTTTTTCTGCAAACATACCTTTGCAGAGTGCCATCAAATTTTAATTATCCCCAGAGGACAGGTTACAGGTAATTAAATCAACTCAGAGAATACTTTAAAATACTTTTGAGAGCTTTCTGGTTGGTCTATCTCCTGACCTTTGAGAGAAGCATTTTGCAATTGAAATCCTTTCTGTTTTTTTTTTTTTGTTAGAGGTTTCTCTTCAACAGAAGTGAATTAACATCTGCCACCATAACTTCTGGGTTCAGATAAACTAAGAACACTTAGTCTTTTTTTTTTCTGCTCATATTAGGAGCTTCTTGGATTGAGAATTCAATTTCACTCTCTCCCAGTTTCATCTATGGAACTATATAGGTGAAAGTGCATAGCTTATTTTGCTATCCTAAAGAATGACTCAAGAACAAATCTTTTCTTCAAAATTCAGTAGATACTCTTATGTTTAATAGAAGCAAATGTATAATGTTGGTTTTTCTTATCCATATGCTTTAGTATTTTCACCTACACAAAAACTTTGAAATGGCTTTGGATATATGTGAATTGAATATGTGTGACTCTCTTCCCTACTTCCTTTGCTGGTATCTTTATTATCCCTTCCAAAAGCACCCATTCTTTGGTCAATCCCAACATGTGAATTCTTGGAATGGAAAGTTCTAAAGTTTAGGTCACTTTTTTGGCCTGTCACCATTGCTCATATGAAACTGAAAACATGTTGGAGTTTCTAACAACAGGTTTTGGGGCGGTCAAAGAATTGAAAGACTCACTACTAACGAAAACAAAAAAGAGCCACGAAATAGTCTAGGACAGGTGACTGTCCCTTGTGAAAAGAGAGTCAGAATAAAAGAAAATCTGTTTGCCACCTGCAGGGGCAATCTGTTCATGCTCCTTCCAGGAATGCACTTCAAGCCACACCAGGGTTTACCCTGGCCAGGGCCTTTCAGATGACATACCCCTTCTGAGTAGACAGGACAACCAGTATGAAATAAAAGAAAACACACCACGTTAGAGTGTTTAGAGTTTATTGAAAGACAAAACAAACAACAACAATAACAATAACAAAAAACTCCACAAAAGTTAAGACAAAGCTTAATAGTAGAGGGGTGGTGGAAAGGGTTCACTAACCCTTACTCAAATTTTACTTCTTATATAACCCAAAGCTACCTTTTATCAATGTGGCATTCTTTCTTAATTTGCATAGTTCAAAGCAAAGATCACATTAACCCTTACCATAACTCAATGATCTATTACAACATTCCACTTCAAAATTTAATATCCTAAAATCATTCCACCTAAACTACTCAACATAGATATCTTTAGGATGGGAAAATTATAAAACAGTAAGAATGGGAGATAGAGCAGTATAGGCAGGAATTAAACCAACCAGACCAGTGTGTCCTATCCGCCTTAGCCTGCCTAACTCCATCTTACTCTCGCCATGTGTGCTTTCACAGCCACCCTCTGTCTTGTTGTTTCCTCTGCCTTTGAATAAATTTATTCCTACATTAATCTTCTCTAACCCTATACTTTGTTTTGTCAATTGTAACTACTTCCCTCAGGGTTGCTCTCTGCTTTATGAAGTTCCCTCTGAATAATAGAGGCTGCTTTTTGCTTTTCAGAGACCTCTACGAAACTTAGGATAGAGCAGATTCTAAGTAAATGCTTATTAATTAAAATTTTTTAGGGGAATGGGGAAACAATTAGATTTGAGGTTAGAATAATTTACATCTTTCCTACTGTAGCAGGAAACCCACTCAGACAGAAGACTCCAGGCACCAGTTGATTAGAAGAAGTGGGTTTATTCCAGCCGGGGGGAACTCTGAAGACCTATGTTTCCAAAAGCAAGCCCCCCCAACTCAATATCTTGCCTCTCTTTTATCCACTTTTTAGGGTGAGGGTCATAAAAGAGAGAGAGATATGACATCATCCTCAAGGTCCCAGGCTCAAGGCGAAGGATGCCTCATCACTAAGTCTCAATGAAAATATGTCTAGACTTTAAGTTTCTTCTCTGTAAATGAAGGTATTTCTATTTAAATTTTGATTAGATGTGTAATAAGATCCTCTGTCCAACAGAACAAAAACATTGAAATGTGAGCTTTTCTTGTTTAGTCATTATGTATTTATCAAGCTTATTTGGTGGGCCAGAAAAGAATGATGAGATCCACTTTATCCTGAAGAAGCTTACATTGGGAATATAAGTCTAAAAATAGACAATTTTTTCTTCAGTATTATGCTTTATGTCAAAGTGTTTCACATATTTGAAAGGATTCTTATTGCTGTCATCTCTTATGATGCTGCTTATAATCTTTAAATGTATGTGTTTTATCTAATTATAACAATTTATGCTGATTGAAAAAATTAGGCAAACACAAAAAGATACGAAAAAGAAAATCATGTTATCCATGATCTTACTATTCAGAAAATAATGACCTATTGAATTTTGGAAATTCCATACTACCATTTGACTAAGTATATGCATGTATGGTTAATGTGTGTGTTGGCATAAGACTGAGTTAATATATTACCAATTATGGTTGGTCAGAGTGACAAAGGAAAGTAATTTCCAATGTTAGGAATCACTGGAAGTACAAATGGGTCCTTGGCTTTTTCTAAGAAACAATTCAATTAGGAGCTGACAGTATAATGTGAAAACAAGTTGTATTAAGGAAATACAGAAGATCTATTCCCAAGACAGAACTATGAGTAGTAGCTCTTTCTGTTGAAGAGAACAGCCTCTGTGATTTTTTTTAATTTTTTTATTTCAATAATTGATTAATTATATACTAAGCTTGGGAGGAATATTCATATTCTTTCTAAGAGAATAAAAGGGGGAAAAAAGAAAGGGGCTGTGAATTGTGAATTCCTAGAACTGCCCCCCCTTACTTTATAAGGTCCCTCCTGTATAGTACTGTCAATGGGAGTTTCTTTTAGCATGCTAATGTATTATAATTGAGGTATAATGAGCTGCAAGGTCAAGAAATGAACTATTTCTTTGCCATCTTGTTTCCAACCTGTCTTACTTCATCTGTCACCACATCTTGTTTTGGGCCAGGGTGGTTAGGGGCTTTTCGACTCTGTGTTAAGCAATACCTATTGATTTCCTATCTCAATACTACATATACACACCTATATCCTAGTCTCTTTTTTTTCATTTCTTTTTTCTTTTTTTATTAAATGATAGCTGTATACCCTATATCCTAGTTTCGATATTTTCATGTTATTTTCCTCTAATATGAAATGTACTTTAATCTGTAATAATTGTATTGGTTGTAGAATATTTATCATGCAAATGAACCATAATTTAAATTCCATATGTATAT
>NW_003852831.1:9304-10669 GCF_000181295.1 Otolemur garnettii | reverse complement strand
TTATAAAAAGCTTCATGAATCAAGGCTGTGAATGGACAGACACATAGAACTATGGAACAAAATCAATAGTGAAGAAATGGAAAATAAAAGTGGTTAATTAATTTTTCAAAAAGTTGTGGAACAGAACAATAGTGCAGAAATGGAAATAAAAATGGCTAATCAATTTTTCAAAAAGTTGTACAAACAATTCAATGGAGAAAGAATCATTTCCTTCAACAAAAAAAATTCTGGAAGAATTGGATCTGCATCTGCCAAAAGAAGACCTTCGACCAAAATTCCACATTGTATATGTAAATGGATTATAGACTTAAATGTAAAGCAGAAAGCTATTCAAAAAACAAGCAACTTTGAGAAGAAAACAGAAAAACATCTCTGTGATCTTGAGTTAGGCAAAATGTTCTTATATATGAAACCAGTGATAATTAATGAAAAACTAATGATAAATTGAAATTCATAAAAGTAAAAAATTGTTTGTTCAGTGAAAAAAAAAAAACACTGCTAAGAACATGTAAAGACAAGCCACAGACTTTACAAAAACATCTTAAATCATGTACCTAACAAAAACTTGTATCTAGGTTATATAAAGGGATAACCCCAACTCAAGTCAGACAGTAGATATAAATACATACATCACTGAAGAAGATATTTGGTAGTAATATGTAATATAATATACAATTCACACACACATGAAAAGATGCTCAATATCAATTAGTCAATAAGGAAATGCAAATAAAACTAGAATGATATAGAAAAATACACCTATTTGAATAGCTGAAAAAATTTAAAAGATAATACTATGACAGTGCTAGGGATTGGAATAATACAATCGATAGTAACAACATAAAATGTTAGTCAAGCTGGAAAATAGTGTGGCATTCTTTACTAAAGTAGGTATCCAACTGTCACAGCATGTACCAAGCCCTTATCTATGCATTTACCCGAGAGAAATGACCCTTTGCATTCAAAAAAAACCTTGGACATGAATATTTGCAGCAGCACTATTCCTTTCATCAAAATATGAAAAAAAGTGTTCTTCAGTATTTGATAAGTAAGCAAATTGTGGAATACTGAAATACTATACAGAAGCAAAAAGGAACAAACTTACTGATAAACACTAAACAAAAGTGAATTTTATTATGCCAAGTGAAAGAAGCCAGTTTCAAAACATTACATATCAAAGTGGGCAGATGGCCTGAGCTTACGAGTTTGAGACCAGCCTGAACTAGAGACCCCACCTCTGAAAATAGCACTGTGGCAGGCACCTGTAGTCCCAGCTACTCAGGAAGCTGAGACAAAAGAATTAGTTAAACCCAGGACTCTGAGGTTGCTGGGAGCTATGACACCATTGCACTCTACTGAGGGTGA
>NW_003852831.1:7695-8858 GCF_000181295.1 Otolemur garnettii | reverse complement strand
GACATCACTTGCTTAATCACTCATTTGTTTATTAATTCATGCTTTAATGTCTCTGATCAGCAGTATTTCCTGGGTTCCACCTTTATCACAGATTAAATAACTTTAAACTTCCACTTACTTTTCCTTAAGGATGAGTAAAGATTAAAAGAAATTCCACCCATAAATGAATAGGAGTTTTACTACTATTTGAGCCAATTTTTATCAATGAATTGAAGGGGGGAAGGAGGACATTTGGTTGTTTTCTTTTTCTTCTGTTTCTCTCAGTTTCACTTAGTTGCAGGGGCAGAACTCACTTCCCAGTCCTCAACCCCATTCTCTTTTCTCTTGGCTGTTATATCCAGAGGTGTCTTGACTTTGAAGAAGAGACCTATGCATTACAATTCATAACTCTAGGAACCCTAAGCCCTTGACACAAATATGCTTTACTCTGTATCTTTCTTGTAATATTTTCTTTTCATTCATGTCAATCACGTATGCAATCAGTGTAATAAGATGATGAAGTTTGGATTTTAAAGAGACAGAGAGAGTGTGATAAGATAATGAAGTTTGGATTTTAAAGAGACAGGGAGAAACCTTTCTTTAAACTTGCTTACTGGAATACAAAACTAGATTCTGTAGCCAGTGTCCTTTAAAATGGATTAGAAATACTTTGCTATTATTCTTTATACAAATATTATCCTAAAGTATTCTTCAAGGTGCAAGGTTGAATAATTATGGGCTAAAGAAAAATGAGAACTTCGTAGATCTTCTAGATGAATGCCATTTAAGCATACTTTCAATATATGAATATTTAAAAGATTTATTTACCTAACAACTAGTGTATCATAAGACACAAAATTTTCCAAGATAAAATTTGCTCTTAGTATTAAGCAATGAACTGTCTTATGACTGATAGAATCATGATATAAAATTATTGTAAGCTCAATAAATAGTTTATTCTTTTCTTATAGTATTGCAGGTGGTCCAAAGACAGAATGGGGAATCTACTCATGGGAACTAAGATCTTTCCATCTTGTTTTCCCTTAATACTTGGATTCAACTTCCATATGAACTGATAATTCAGTGTGGCTGATGGACTTCTAGGCATCATGTTCACAAACCAATCCAGAGGAAAAGAAAAGAAAAAGAAAAAAAAGGGCAAAGTGAGTAGTGATTTTTTTTTT
>NW_003852831.1:0-7144 GCF_000181295.1 Otolemur garnettii | reverse complement strand
GTCATACTTGTTACATGGTATTGTTGTCCCTGGTTCCTCTTTTACATGTCAGTCTTTTTCTAAAGGTAGTAGAATTGCTATGATTAGCTAATAAGCTAGATAACCTTATGTATTTTGACATTGTAAATAAAATTATTTGAAATTGAAGATATGCAAGTAACACTGCTAATCTCAGGGAGAAAAGAAACTTTTATACAAATAAAGTATAGAAATATTCAGCAATAGATTTTTTATTTTGTATTCTCTCTCTCTCTCTCTCTCTATATATATATATATATATATACAGCCAAAAATATGGCATCCTTTATGTCAAATTATACCAATACTATAATAGAATAGAATAAAATGTTCCTACATACATACACAAACATGTTGGACTCATAATAGATTTTTCTGGTTCTGAGAATAGAAGGAATATTACATTTTAGCAAAGAGATAGCATTCTTCATTTCATATATTTGTCAAGAGGAAAATCTATGCTAATTTTCAACCTAACTTCATAGTTCAAAAGAGGTAAACATGCAAAGTTGTTGATGCAGCTGGAAAGGTCAAATTCCAAACTTTAAATGTGTCAGAACCACCATTTAGATTGAGAAAGACCTAGGTATTCATAACTAAACTTTCCCAAATTATAGTGGATAATTACTCAAGTGGTAGGAATATTTTCCAGGGAATGTTTTATGTAAAAAAATGACTAGCTGGGCGTTTTGGCAGATGCCTGTAGTCCCAACTACTTGGGAGGCTGAGGCAGGAGAATCGTCTAAGCCCAAGAGTTGGAAGTTGCTGTGAGCTGTGACTTCACAGCACTCTCGTCATTATCTTTTCAGAAGCGTATGTGCATTTGTTAGAGTAGGAGACACAGGAATGAGACCAGATTCAGGTGCTTGAAGATCAGGTGCAGTTATTAAAATAAAAAACCCCTAAGCGGAAGCTAATTGGAGAGGCTGATAACCGCAGGCAAGAACTGGCTTCAGTTGGCTTGTCATCTATCTCTTCCACCTTACCTAAACTTTGGCTAATTAAAATAACATTTACATTGTCATTTTAAAATTTCTTCATCCTTAAAATCAGCATGATAGTTCTGAGACAACCATATAAAAATGGGAGGGAATCCATGTCTAAGAATTAGTACCCAAATTCTCAGCAAAAAGCAATCTCTTGGCCTTGACTCTCCCTCCCCACAATTAGTCAGACTACAAAAGATCTAAAACCACTTCTTCCCAGTGCAGCTGTTGTCTTTCCAGCCTGTCTGCTTGCTTTCCTGATGATCTACTTTCACCTTCAATA
Organism: Otolemur garnettii; assembly: GCF_000181295.1. Lineage (NCBI taxonomy): Eukaryota > Metazoa > Chordata > Mammalia > Primates > Galagidae > Otolemur > Otolemur garnettii. The sequence goes on along the minus strand of NW_003852831.1, from coordinate 5,857 downwards.
AAAGGTTTTGCTTCCTTGGCTTAAATCAGCTGTTCTCAACTTGTTGGTCGCATCCCCTCTGGGGGTAAATGATCCTTTCACAGTGGTTGCCTAATATCAGATATTTACATTACAATTCATAACAGTAGCAAAATTGTAGTTATGAAGTAACAACAAAAATAATTTTATGGTTGTGGCTCACCACAACATGAGGAACTGTATTAAAGGTCCTGGTATTAGGAAGGTTGAGAACCACTGCCTTAAATGGTGCATCCTGAAATTCTTTTCCATGAAGAACACCACAAACTTGGAAAGAACCCCACTCAGAGGCCTGTGACACATTGAACTCACAAGATACATTTTCATCACAAGTAATCAACATGAATGGCATCTTGTATGTAATTTTTAATTTAGCATAGGACTCGGGGATTAATCTCCTTCCAAATTTTCAGCTACCATATATTAGTGATACAGGATTCCACCACTCAGGGTGTTGCAGGAAGATGAGGAAAGAAAGAGCACCCCAACGGAGAGAAAGAGCACCCAAACACCGTGTTTATAAGAGGAAGGGCTTTATTTACCGGCCGGGAGCTTATGGCATAGACGATTTCCAAATGGCTGCCCTCCCCAACTAGCTTGGTCTTTCTCTTTTTATTGACAGTCAAAAAGTTCTATCCCACAGGTACTCTTCTCATTGGCCAGTTTGAATCAAGCAGGAGATGCTATTCCAGCCACTACAGAACTACAGGATTTGTCAGAACTTGGAAATTTCCAAGTTACAAATTCCCAAGTGCTGAGCCACAATGGAGAGGACCTTGCAGGTGTAACCTTGTGGTCTCCTTGAGAAGACCTGTTCTCCTAGACTTCACCTTTCTTGGGTATCCTTTCTCAAGGGCTGGACAGGGACTCCCCCCCAACCACCCACCCATTCTCTATGCCTAGGTGAGCTCAGAGGTTGGACCCCCATTTCCAAGCATAAACAGACTGCCTTTTTCAGGACACACCCTCTGGACTCTGATAAGGTCATGAACAAAGCAGCCTGAGATGGTTTTTTGGGTGTTTCCACCTTGAGTAGGAGCAAACACCTTAATCCCTTCTCAGAGACAAAGACTCTAAAGGACCTGATAACCTCACCCTAGTGAAGGAGGAACCACATTCATTCTTTTGTCAATAACATTCATTAATGATGAAAATGTGTTTCTATTTGCCAAGACCTGGCCAAATGTAATCCTAGATAAAGAGCCCATGTAGAGACTTCCCAGTTAGTTCAGTTCTTTCCCCCCTTCCAAAAGATTTGATCTTTTTACTTCTGTATTCCTTTCTAACTTCTAATAAAAATCCTATCTTACCACTGATCTGTGTTCCATGGGCTCACTTTTTGAATCCCTGAGACCAAGGACCTACTGAAAAGTGAAATTCTGGTATCATTAGTATGACTAGATATTTGATCAAAAGAGAAGAGTTTACTCCTGGCATTGTATTATTTATAACATACACTCATTTGTGTAGAAAGCAACAATATCCTCACTGTGAATCTAAATCTCTTGTCATCACCATGGTTCTGCTGATAATCACATCAGTGTACTCAGAAACTGTGAAAAGTAGTCTGCTAGTAAATTATGCAAACATCTTTGTTTTCCTCATTTTTTGGATAGTTAATTTATGTTTACTGTAAATGTAAATCTTTCAAAGATGTATTGACTTTTTGGCCAAGGCTGTATGGAATATTTATTGGCCCAGTAAAACCTATTTGTCTTTTCTTCTAGCATTATAACTAAGCTGGCAGGTTAATAACTGAAGCTGACCAGTTAGCATGCAAAGAGTTTGATACTTCCATAAGATTTTTGAAGCAGAAAGTCTATTCCATCATGTTTGTGTTCCAAGAGAGAGAAGAATTGTATCTTCTCTTGCATGTCAACATATTGTGTCAAGGAGGCTAAAAGCTGTTCTAATGGCTACTCAGAGGAGACAGTTGTCAAGATATGAGTGATTCTCTACTATGTTCATAAAGTTAAGTTATATTGTGAGACATGCTGTGGTTGGAAAAAATGGACGCCAGATATTAGAGAAAGATGACACCAAAAAGAAAATAAATAGAAAAATATAAGCTGGTCAGGAGGATCCAAGGCATATTTTGATATGCCAAAAGCCATAATGAGAGCTTCCAAGCATCGGGACTCAAAAGTCAATTTTGGTAGGAAAATGCATGCCAACAGTCAAGCAGGTGTCAGCCACAGCGCTGAGATCTGCCCAAACAAGGAAGTTACAGAATGACTGGAAAGTGGGACACGTCAATCATTCAGCTCATGAGGAGGGGGAGTTGCCATGGGAACTATTCCTTCAATTCTCCTAAGAATAAGGACAGGGTCCCTGACATAGAAAGAGAGGAGGAATATCAGATAGCTTTTTGATTGATTGCCCACCCAGACCTTATTTCATGAAATCTTTGCTCCCACCACCCTCCATTCATATAGTTATTCATATTGTTCTGTCAGTGGGATGCTGGGCACTTTTATTAAAAGAGAATTCTCATTCTGCAACCTCAGTCAATTGGGCTAGAGTTAGGAACCTAATACAAGCTTGCCTAGTCAGAATCTTTTCATGAGAAATTTGGCAATTAGATTTGAGTGAGATTATTTCTCTCTTCAAAGAGCTGGATACTTAATTCACAAACTTAGGGACTGAGTGTGGGCATGGATTGTTCAGTATAAAACAAAGGAGCAGAGAAAAGTCAGTCTAGACTATAAAAAAATAAAACAATCATGCAGTAATCCAAGAGGGAAACTTTTTAAATATTTATCTCCCACATATGAGTGAGTCCATCTTGTCTTGTCTGGGACACCAGAAAGGTTCTTCATGCCATTGCAATCCCTAATTCTGGTTTAAACTTTTGACATAATAGTTTGCATTCCATGAAACATCATGGATTCTTACAATTTTATTTCATATTTTAACTTAAAATTAAGTTTTAAATTTATTAAAACTTAAATCTTTAAGTTTCAGAAAATGAGTCTTACCTAATATACAAGGGAGAGACAGAGTGACAACTGGATACATCTGGATTTATCAGCCTTGTCAACTGCAGTTAAAATTGGGCTTGCTATCCAGGCACTGAATTTGGGTAGGTGTTAAACAACAATAATCCAAAACATATTTGTTCTTGGGATACCAAATTCTTGATCTAGGGCTTAATTAAAAGATTTAAGTCTCTAAAATTCTTTCCATTGTTAGAACTGAAATAGAACCTGAAATTCTTAGGGCATATACTAGCAAAGCAGTAAGATAGGGATGCTTCCCTGAACCCCATAAATGCGTCAATGTACAAAGTTATGATTTAATAAAAATTAATTTAAAAAAAGCTTAAAACAAAAAAGATAAGGAAGCTTATAAAATCATCTATCTTAAAAAAGAATAGTATGCAACTTATATCCAGACTTGTAATGTTCTAATTATTCTCTACATTGAGGAAGAGATAATTCATATTGAATGAGTTTATTTGATTTGATGGGTTTACATAATTTACCAGACAAAGGCTTAGTTCATTCAATAATCAAATTACGTGCTATCTCTGTGACATCAATCTTTTTTAATATTTATCTCCCACATATGAGTGAGACCATATGAGATTTGTCTTTCTGTGCTTTGTTTAACTTAATGTAATTTTTCCCCATTCCATCTATTTTGTTGCAAATGGCAAGATAGCAAAGTGACTATAATCAACAGTAAGTTAGTGTGTACTTTACACTAACTTTGCAATTCCATTCCAAAAGAATGGAATTGGAATGTCCTAACACAAAGAGGTGATAAATGCCTGAGGTGATGGATACCCCAATTACCCTGATTTGATTAATTCACAATATATTATATATATTAATATATCTGAACATCACATGTACCTTACAAATATATATGACATTTATGTTATATATGATACTTAAAAATTACAAATTTATATGCCATAATCCTACTTACTGACATGAACAACCAAGACTTAACAATAGTGAGGCATCTTTCGATAGTCAGATTGCAGGATTTGATAAAATTCTGTGGTTTTACATAGTAAAAATAAGCCTTCATCTGCATTTTTGACATTTACTGATAGCTAGCATTTATTCAGTATCTTACATATGTTGGCACTATTGCAAATATTAATAACTTATCTGTAATGTTAATAACATTATAATCCTCCCAAGGCCGATTAAATATGTGGTTGCTTCCTTTCAAGAGTGGACATGGTGGTTTAGGACATGTATTAGTTTGTCAGGGCTTTTTTAAACAAAATGTCACAAATTGAGTGGCTCAAATGGTGGAAGTATTTTGTCTCACAGTTCTGGAGACTAGATATTCAAGATCCAGGTGTCTACAGAGCTGGCTTCTTCTGAGAAGTATGAAGGAGCGAGCCTTTCCAATGCCTTTGGCTAGCTTCCAGTGGTTCCCAGTAATCTTTTGCCTGGATGCACCACCCCATTTTCTGCCTTTATCCCCCTACAGCATCTTTCATGTGTACCTCTGTGTTCAACCTTTGCCTTTTTATAAAGACACCAGTCATATTGCATTTAGGATCCTCCCTAATGACCTCATCTTAACTAATTACTTCTGCAATGACTCTATTTTCAAATAAGGTCACATTCTGAGAAAGTGGGAATTGGGATGTCAACATGTGAATTTTTTGTCAGGGCATGCAATTTAATCCGTTAAGGGAATTGTTTTATATGGATAGTCTTTTACTTCATCTCTCTACCTGGAACTTGGTGAAGTTGCTTGTTGGGCTTATTAATACTAACTACATATTGATAGAGGCCAAATTTCAACATCCCATTCCATCCCTTCTCTACCAAATTTCCATCTTTTGTCTTCTCTTCTTCTTTGCCTCCAAGACTCTGCCCTCTCTTACAATGATGTCTTTGTAGTGAGAAAGGTTTTTCTGACCCATTTGTACTGAGGAAAGAGGTTTTGCTGACTACATCACTTCCACCTGTTCTGGATGATTAAGTTTCTCTTAAATTCTGACCAGGCCATAAATCTAGCACTATTTTCAGGCAATTGCAAAATTGTTCTGTTCACATCTTTTGTCAAAGAATAAACCAATCAGTAAAGTTTACTGGGAAGAGAGTCTGTCTCATAAATTTCTTTTACAAACACCATAAACAGTCATGCTAAGAAAGAACGGATTTTAATTCATTATTTTTATTCTATGTCACTCTTTTTGAAAATGATATTTAAAAGCTTTGTTCTGGCTGACTTCTACACACATAAGAAGTGTTTGGGATTGCTGACTCAGCACAGGTCCTTTTTGTGCCTCCAGTATTTTCTTTTCCTTTACATATTTCATTAAGGGTGAAACATTTTTATCCACCCCCACCTCCCACAAACAATTGGGATACTTAAGCCACTTGCTATGTACATGAAAACAAATAAACAACAGAAAACTGATAATAAGAGGGACTGGTAAATCCATTTAAGTTAGGGTCAAATCAAAATAGTCTTTGATATCACGGTCCCCAAATTCTTGTCTTCCCTAATACCTGACTTGTACTATATATGTTCCCTTACAACATGGAGTGCTATGCAATCCTCTGTAATGTAGAGATCAATAGCACTTATTGATCATTGGTCAGTCTTTTGATTATATCATTGATTCTAAAGTATTTCCACTGTCCATTGGTCTCCATGCACGTATTTCCTCCCAGGTTAGTATTCAACCAAAGTGTTCCATATATCTTTCTAAAAAGGTAATTGTATGTATTTGAGAATTAAAAAAAATATAAAGTGAGGGTTATTCAGAAATAACAAGAAATTCTCTTCACAATCATATATGATAATTAAGAACACATTAGTTAAGTAGCTCTATTATTGCTTGAGTAAAGCAAACATATTT
>NW_003852830.1:100947-101716 GCF_000181295.1 Otolemur garnettii | reverse complement strand
GTCCCTAAAACTGTTCTGCCAGTGGCTTCTTTTAGTTTTCTCCTGGTCACACCCTGGCAAGGCCCTGGGAGGTGGGGCCAGCAGGTGGGGTGATGCAGCCCGCCCCTGCAGGAGTTGGTAGTGATCACGTGCTGGCAAGGCCCGGGGATATGGACACGCAGCTGTGTGACTCGCCCCAGCAGTTGCCCTCACCGGCAGCCAAAGTCCTGGAGGCAGGTGTGTGGCTGACGGGATGGAGTGACAGTCTCTGGGAGGAGCTGTTGGTGACTGCCAGCCAGCAAGGCCCCGGGAGGCAGCGTGGTTGCACGACCCACCCCAGCAGAAGTCGGTTACCCTCACTGGCCACCAAAGCCCCGGAGGCAGGCATAGCTGGTGGGATGGCATGACCCTCCCCGGCAGGAGTCGATGGTGACCATGGGCCAGCAAGGCCCTGGGAGGCAGGCGCGCAGCTGCATGACCTGTCTCAGCAGAAGTCAATCACTGTCAAGGGCCACCAAAGCCCCAGAGGCAGCATGTGGTGGGGTGTGTAGCCCTCCCTGGCCAGCGTCAATTCTGGACTGGTGCCAAGGTCCCGGGAAGTGCAGATAGCAGCCAGGGAGACAGCTGAGTGCAGAGTGTGCTGGCTGAGGGGGATCCATCTGCATGCAGAAAGCGTGGATCAAGCAGTTCTCCGGGTGAAGGACTGGAACAGGGGCTTGGTCTTGCAAGGGTGGGTGGATGCTGTTTTTGGGTCTCCTCTCACTGTGTCTGCTGGCAAGGGGAGGGAGGG
>NW_003852830.1:100547-100865 GCF_000181295.1 Otolemur garnettii | reverse complement strand
AAACTTTTCTGTCAGCAGCTCTCACTCGTGGAGTGAGAGAATAGGTCCTCAGTTTATTGGTGGCCTGTAGGAGACTTGGAGGAGCAGTTGAAGAGGAAACACAGAAAAGCACACCTTTCTTGGGGGAGGGGATGGACGTTATTCCTTTGGGGTGTATTACGTACATATGGATTGTCCTCTAGGAGTCTCCGCCTATCTCAGAAGAAGTGTCCTGCTGGTATCACTCTTCTATATCAGCTGGGCTCCCAGTCTTTGACTTTGTTAGGTGTTTCTCTGGACTTTATCCTTTCCTCTGGACAGGAGCTTCTGTTGGAGTGT
>NW_003852830.1:99157-100527 GCF_000181295.1 Otolemur garnettii | reverse complement strand
GTCCCTAAAACTGTTCTGCCAGTGGCTTCTTTTAGTTTTCTCCTGGTCACACCCTGGCAAGGCCCTGGGAGGTGGGGCCAGCAGGTGGGGTGATGCAGCCTGCCCCTGCAGGAGTTGGTAGTGATCACGTGCTGGCAAGGCCCGGGGATATGGACACGCAGCTGCGTGACTCGCCCCAGCAGTTGCCCTCACCAGCAGCCAAAGTCCTGGAGGCAGGTGTGTGGCTGACGGGATGGAGTGACAGTCCCTGGCAGGAGCTGTTGGTGACTGCCAGCCAGCAAGGCCCCGGGAGGCAGCGCAGTTGTGCGACCCACCCCAGCAGAAGTCAGTTACCCTCACTGGCCACCAAAGCCCTGGAGGCAGGTATAGCTTGTGGGATGGCATGACCTTCCCCGGCAGGAGTTGATGGTGACCATGGGCCAGCAAGGCCCTGGGAGGCAGGCGCGCAGCTGCATGACCCATCTCAGCAGAAGTCAATCACTGTCAAGGGTTGCCAAAGCCCCAGAGGCAGCATGTGGTGGGGCGTGTAGCCCTCCCTGGCCGGTGTCAATTCTGGACTGGTGCCAAGGTCCCGGGAAGTGCAGATAGCAGCCAGGGAGACAGCTGAGTGCAGAATGTGCTGGCTGAGGGAGATCCATCTGCATGCAGAAAGCGTGGATCAAGCAGTTCTCCAGGTGAAGGACTGGAACAGGGGCTTGGTCTTGCAAGGGTGGGTCGATGCTGTTCTTGGGTCTCCTCTCACTGTGTCTGCTGGCAAGGGGAGGGAGGGTGGACTGGAAACTCAAAATGGTAGTGCTAACGCCAGTTCCACTTTTCTGCCTGGGGGAGGGTGTTCCGAGTCTCAGCCAGGTTCTTCCAGGGTGGTAAACTTTTCTGTCAGCAGCTCTCACTCGTGGAGTGAGAGAATAGGTCCTCAGTTTATTGGTGGCCTGTAGGAGACTTGGAGGAGCAGCTGAAGAGGAAACAAAGAAAAGCACACCTTTCTTGGGGGAGGGGATGGACGTTATTCCTTTGGGGTGTATTACGTACATATGGATTGTCCTCTAGGAGTCTCTGCCTATCTCAGAAGAAGTGTCCTACTGGTATCACTCTTCTATATCAGCTGGGCTCCCAGTCTTTGACTTTGTTAGGTGTTTCTCTGGACTTTATCCTTTCCTCTGGACAGGAGCTTCTGTTGGAGTGTAGTGCCTGTCAGCCATCTTGACCAATCCTCTCGTGAATATAGGTTTTAATTTGGTAAATAACAATCTGAAACTTTCAGAGAAAACATCATGGCAAAAAGTCACAGGGTTCTTATTTTAATAATGGGTTATTCTGTCTTCCAAATGCGCCAAATCATTATTCTGTCATCACTAAACTATGTCAATCAA
>NW_003852830.1:95720-97178 GCF_000181295.1 Otolemur garnettii | reverse complement strand
CATGATTTAATTGTATGTCTTGGTCATTGATGATCTTGATCTATTTTTAAATCAGAGTTCCCAATCTGCCCATCTTGCGTGGGCCCATTGTCTGGTATTCTGCTTCCTTCCAAGTCCAAATGTCAAGCAGGCTGGTTCACGTCATTATATTACAAGCAAGTACCCTGGAAGAAGTATGATTATATGACTCTTTTGATCCTCTATACACGGATCTCTCTCTAAGTCTCACTCTTAATGATTTTGTCTGTGGAGATTTTCTAATACATTATGATCATACTTCAGTCAATCTTCAATCACATAATTCAAGTTTTCTAATTTCCCCTTTTTCTTTCAAACTATATGGTGCCAGAAAGCCCAGAGTTTTGGCTTATGGAAAAGGATCCATTTCAGGGTTTCCTGGTGGACTGAGATGTAGAGATATTTAACATAAGAGGAATACATAGGAGGTAAGCTCCAAATTCTACACACATTCTCCCTTTAAGTCTAGGGTAAGTGCAGTTACCCTACATGTTGCACATGTGTGGAGATGTCCAAGGGCCAAAGGCTCTGTAGCAGTTTAGAAGATACAAGAACAGATGGGGTCCCACCCACTGCATGAAATACAGAGGTGGAATTGCAGCTCCACTAAGTAAGAATAGAGTTCAAAACCTCAAAACTTCCTTCAGATCCCAAAACTTTTGGTTCTAGACAAAGTGGAATAAGCAACCTCAGCTCTATTTTCAAAACTTGTAGCATGAGGCTTGTAAAAATATATAAACCATCAGACAATAGACTCTGAATGTTATAGAAAAGATGGTCGATTCGCTTAGAAAAATAGCACTGTTCTCAGGGCCAGTTCCCTGGATAGACTTTTTGTTTCATTTTTCTTTTTGTTTAATTATCTCCATATTCTGGTTTAGTTATGAAGAATGCTGCAATCTGAGAAATAAAACAGTCAAAAAGGGCAAACATTATATATATTATATAAAAATTATATATATATGTATATATATTTATATATATATATATCTCACAGACCGCTCTCTCTCTAGCCAAAGGAGCTAAGGATGGCCTATGCAGACAGCAATAATCTGACCAGATGTATTCACATTCTGGCAAAGATCACACACAAATAAGATTTGATCCTTTTCACTGTGTTAGGGCTGCATAAAGTATGGGGAAAACTCTGTCTTTTATTCTCACCCTGCTATATTGAGGCCTGGCTTCTCCCAACCCAAATTGAATAAATTGCCTAGAGAAAGATCTAACAGGACTGTGACTTCCATTCTCACCCTGCAAGATAGGTTTAACCGGTAATCACACCTCCATAGTCTTTGCATTGAAGGAGGCCATGGATAGAGCTCTCCCTTACACTCCTGCCCCACAATACTTAAGTGGTGCTTTCTTATTTTACCTTCTGTTTACCACCTTGAGAAGGAAGGAATTGATTTCTAGGGTTAAGGACACATGACATCTGGC
>NW_003852830.1:89079-94362 GCF_000181295.1 Otolemur garnettii | reverse complement strand
TCTGATAGTTTTTTGCTTTCTTGTTAAGTTTATGCCCACTAATAAGACTATGAAATAGGAGTTTTCCTACAATATGACATGATTTTATACTGTGGTTTTAACATAATAAGGGGGGGGGGTTTAACCCAGGGACATATGAATGTGAGAAACTATAAAGAGTTCCTATGGGATTACTAGATCCCATCTCTTTTCTTTTAAGGAAGTTTAAATTGTGTCTACCTTCCTGTAGTTTTCCTCAGTGTATTCTACCATCTCCCAGAAAGAGTCTATGTAAGTTGCCACCAAACAGAATAGTCATCAAAACTGAGAATGAATAAGAATGTAAAAACAGGACCCTGAATTATGGATTTCTTTGTCAGCCTGTACATTCTGTATTAGCTTATAGCATTTGCTGGTTTGGAAGGTGAAAGGCCCAGGTAATGCCATTCCCCAGTGCTTACTATTATGTGACCTTGGATATAAAATGAATGTCCTGGTCAGACTAATGACATGGAGGTTCCCCAAAGGGTCCAGGACTGAGGTAGGGAGAACTAAATGATATTTGGGAAGGTTGGTCTTCAAAAGAGTAAACCAAGAAGCAGGCTGGTGTAGGGGCCAATTGTCAGGGACCCGCTCTGGGGGCAGAGATTGCTAAGATCTATGGAACTGGTGCTACCAAAGGAAGAAATATAAAGTTAGGAATGACCATAAAGAGAAAGACACAAGACACAGAATAGAATTTTCAAAGGTGGGAGCTCAGGGGATCACTGCCTCTTCATGGTCTCTGGCGAGTGGCCTGAGGACTTTTTTTCCACTCAGCTTTTATTGAAATCTATCTTCCCAAATGGTAAGCTGAGGGTGGGAACAAAGTCACCAGCAGTTTCTCTGAGTGCACATATCAGTTCCTTTTGTTATGATTATTAACTTTAAGGATTTAAGCAGTTTTGGAACTTGAGCATCTGAAACTTGAGCCTTGTATGGGGAAGCCTCCTGTCTGAAGCAACATACACAGATTCCTAGGGAGGGGTTAAGATTCACTAGTTCTGTGTAGAGTAAAACACCACTGGTGTGGATCTCCTCTGAGGAATCAGTGGGAGAGAAGCATTTTCCTCTCATCACCACCACAGAGGATTTTCCTTTGCAATAAGGGATGTAAAGGTTTTCTGCCCATATCTTAGGGCTGGAGCCCTTGGTCTCTGCCTCAGCCAAATGCAAATCTCCACAATGGGTATCTGCTTTGTCTGTTTAATGGGCAGGAAAAGACCCAGAAGGTGTATCTATACTAGGTTTTGTCATAATCTCTTTTATGACCATTACCCACCTCAGAATGTTCATAGAATAGCACGGTATTGGTGTAAGCTGTATCCCCAATAGGCCAGGGTTTCAGGAAAGGCCAGAAACTTGTCCAGATAAGAAATTTAGCAATGGCTAGCTTAAAGGTAAAGTAGCTGACTTTCTTTGTTCTGATTCCTTCAGCTTGCTTTTTAATTTTCTTTCTCTGGGGGTGCCCTCCCCTGCCAAGAGTGAGGTCTTTGGTCCCCGTATTACTTGCACCAATCACAGTAATACCTTATTTGGTGAGATTTTCTCCTTGGTAAAATATTCAGCTTTGGCCTTTCCAGTTGGCAAATAAGTAATCAATCACTTCTCCCAATATGACTATGGGACAAAAAGAGTGGTGTACGTTTTCTCATCAGGAGAGCTGTGAATGGAATAAGCAACTGAGTTGGATAAAAAAATCAAATTCAAGTTGATAAGCTGGCCTTTATGAAATGTCCCAATGTCAGGTGTGCTCAAGAGTAGAAAACTTGTTTAGGGATCATGGTCTCACTGATGGCAGAGATTTGGGTAACAAAGTGTGTCTTTTGTCACATTAAGAGGCAAATCGTGGAAACAAGTAAGAGATGAGACAGGGCAACTGTGTGGCCCAGATGTCAGCCTGGCCATACTTGGTCAAATTTGTGAATACCCAGTTACCATTCGTCATTAGCCACATCCCAAGGATCAATAAAGATGTTTGTTTCATAGTATACTATTGCATAACTTAATGGAATAACATTTCTAGTAATTCTTCCACCCTGTGGCTTTAAACTTCAATTTATTTGGCAAATATTGTTTTTCAAGGTGTTTTTGTACTTTAAAAATTTTTGTTGTTTGCATAAGGTTATTGTGATGCTTATATTGAAGATTATATAGGAGTATATCAAAAGTCATACATTTTTGAATCCTAAATTACTACAAAATTTTACCCTACATTGATCTTTTAGAATGTGGTCTCTCTGAACCCACAAAACAAACATAAACATTTAGTATTTATTATATGGAGTGAAATATAAAAATATATTACTCTAAAAATAAACTTAAGTGTAAAATAATTACAGAGGAAGTAATTGTGTTTGTGTGAATGTGGATGCAGTAGTTTCCCCATTTTTCAGCACTCCTAGGAATTGGTAGCTTCTGGATAAATGCAGTTTCTGGTTGCTTGAGAGTTACTATTAAAAATACGCCTAGGCTTGGCACCTGAAGCACAGTGGTTACTGTGCCAGCTACATATACTTAGGCTGGCAGGTTCAAACCCAGTTCTGGGCAGCTAAACAACAATGACAACTGCAACGAAAAATACTGGGCATTGTGGCTGGTGCATGTAGTCCCAACTACTTGGGAGGCTCAGGGAAGACAATCACTAAAACCCAGCAGTTTGAGGTTGCTGTGAGGTGTGATGCCACAGCACTTTACCAAGGGTACCATAGTGAGACTCTGTCTCAAAAAAAGAGGCCTAACAAATTCTATACCCTATACTATTCCACACCATCCCATAAACTCTGTATTGACTTGATATTGCTTGATACACTAATTAAAAGAAAATTAAAACAAATAAAGACAAATTTCACTTACTGTTGTTGTACCCACTATGAGTGGAAATATAGAGAAATGCCAGCACACTGAGTTCAGATTAAGCAAGAGTCCTTTATTAGGCCGGCCAGTCAAGAGCAGGCTTGACACAAAGTCTCTTGACCACCTTGAAGTAGGGGTGCAAGGTTTTTATATAGCACTTTAAGCGGGGGATGGGGAGCCCTAGCATAAGCAAACTTTTATAGAATCCTGTCTCTGTAATGTTAGAACTATAAGAAGTGGTCTTATAGGTCTAAAACCTGCTCACAGACAGACTAGAGAGACTTGTGACAGGATTGTGGTTACCACAAGATTTTTTTCAGTTGTCATAGGATTCTGTAGCTTCCAGCTAAATTTCTTTTTTGTTTTTTGCAGGGTTTTTGCTTGTTTAAGAGGCTATTTTAAAAGCAGGGTTGGTGTTGGCAAGCACTTAACAAAATGGTGTAAGTCTGGTTCACTTGCTCAAAATGGATGGAATTAGGGCACCACACTGTAACACAGTTGTACTGTATTATAACACAGCTTCATATATGCATACATGTGGTACAATTGCAGTTAAGTGCCAGTCAACACACTTTTCAACTTCACTACTATATTTTAACTTAAGGTAACACACATTAACACTTAAAACTGTTACAGAATACACATGGGAGCTGTGGGAGTGATGTATGAACTGTCAGCTTACTGAGGCATGCCTCCAGGTTCATGCCAGTTGCTTGATTTTTGGATAATGGGGAGTTTACTGCACCTATTTTGAGAGCAAAAGAAAAACATTTGAATAGCATGCTTTATTTAAAAAATGTTATTAATTTACTACCTAACTGGAAACCTCACAGATTCTAATTAAAAAAAAATCCTTTTTTTTATATTGAATATATTTCTCTAAAACATTATTATTATTGGTTCAGAATCTCACCATGAAAATTCTCTGGTTTTACTTGCATGTTACTCATCCTATAGCTATTATATTACTTTTTTGTTGCAAAGTTCATGAAGAGAACTCTGTTTGAGAGTTATTAGAATGTTTTCTATAAAATTTAATGTTTTTTACAAAATAATTTGAAGACATAATTCTGTAGTGAGTATATTAAGCCAAATTTTAAATAATTTGCATATTCAGTTTTTTTCAGTTTTTAATTTTCTTTATAGGGGTCCTTCACCTCTTTTGTTAGGTATATTACTAAGTATTTCATTTTCTTTGGGGCTATGGTGAAAGGAGTTGTGTCCTTAATTAACTTCTCATCTTGGCTGTTGTTGCCATACAGAAAAGCAACTGACTTGTGGACATTGATTTTATATCCTGAGACATTACTGTATTTTTTGGTGATTTCTAAGAGTCTGTGGTTGAGTCTTTAAGATTCTCTAAGTATAAGATCATATCATCATCAAAAAGGGCGCATTTTGACTTCCTCTGCTGCCATTCAGATGCCCCTTATTTTCTTGTCTTTTCTAATTGTATTGGCTAGAACTTTCAGCACTATGTTGAATAGTAATGGGGACAGAGCACAACCTTGTCTGGTTCCAGTTCTAAGTTGAAAAACTTTCAGTTTTATTCCATTCAGTAAATATTAGCTGTGGGTTTGTCATAGATAGCTTTGACCAGCTTAAGAAATGTGCCATCTATGCTGTACTCCTCTTGCCCAATTTATAATGGTAACATTTGAGCTTATTAATTTGCCTTAGTTCTTTGTAGATTCTGGTTATGAGTCCTCTATTGAATGTGTAACATGCAAATATCTTTTTTCATTCTATAGGTTGTCTGTTTGGTTTGTTGTGTCTTTGGCTATGCGGAAACTTTTTAAATTGACCAGATCCCAATTATTTATTTTTGATGTTGTGATGAATGCCATTAGATCATCTTATAAATTTTTCCCTAGACCAGTTCCTATAAGGATTTTTTTCTGTACTTTGTTCTAGCATTCTTATACTTTGATGACATAGGTTTTTCTTTTATCCACTGTGAGATGTGCAGGTCATTTTGCAGTCTTTTATGGTGGCTATCAAGTTCTCCCAGCACCATTTATTGAATAGGATTTCTTTTCCCCATTGTATATTTTTGTTATATTTGACATTGGTCAGGAGGCATGTGAGGATGTTTTAATATCTGGATTCTCTGTTCTGATCCAAAAGTCTATTCTCTGTTCATATCCAAAGGCTATGTGTAGCTTTGTAGTATAGCCTGAAGTCTGATAAAATGATGCCTGCAGAAGAAAAACTGATGGCCAACAAACAACTTGAAGAAATGCTCAGCACCTTTAATTATCAGGGAAATGAAAATCAAAATCACACTGAGATATCATCTAACCCATATGATGGTTCATATTATAAAGTCCTCTCCAGGATAGTTCTGAGGTTATCCTGGAGAGCTGGTTTAGTTACAACAAATTTCATCAACATGTGAATGTAATCAAA
>NW_003852830.1:81118-89001 GCF_000181295.1 Otolemur garnettii | reverse complement strand
ATGACCACCCTCTTCTAGCTTGAAAGCTTTCAGCAGACAGATCTGCAGTCTTTCTAATGTTCTTCCCCTTGTAGGTTATGGTTTTCTTATGTCTTGCAGCTTGCACAATTTTCTCCTTCATATTAACTTTGGTGAAGCTAATTATAATGTGTCTATGAGAGTTTTTATTTGGGTTGAGTCGTGCCAGTGTTCTGAAAGTGTCTGCTATCTGGATTTTGGAATCTTTTGACATGTCTGGAAAATTCTCTTTGATTATGTCATGAAGTAAACCTGTATCCATCACAGTAACCTCATTACCTTCAGGTGTTGTATTCTTATAAGGTGAATATTAGACCTCTTTGAATTATCTCAGAGCTCTCTGAGAGAATGATCTGTTTTTATTATTCTGCACTTATTTTCCTCATTGAACATTTGGGAGCATTCAAAAGCTTTATCTTCAATGTCAGAGATCCTTTCTTCTGTATGTTCCATTCTGTTACTGAAGGATTCTACTGTATTTCTCAGATCTTTGAGGGCTGCAAGTTCTTCCCTCAATGTGTCAAAATCTTTGGTGATTTCGTTTTTGAAATCGTTGAATTCTTGAGACATCTTTTGAGTAATTCTTTGAAATTTTAGTTCCATCCTTACCTCCATTCTGTTGACCTTATTTGTTATCCAGTTTCTGAACTCGATTTCTGACATCTCAGCTATCTGTTTATGAATGGGATCTTGTGCTGTATCTGCCTTGGGGGAGTTGATCTACTCTGATTATTCATGTTGTCAGAGTTTTTCTGCTGATTCTGCCTCATGATTGTTTTTCACCACTGGCTAGATGGGCAGGTAAGGTGAAATTGGATTGGGATTTCCTAGGGTTGTGGTTAACCAGCCCTTTGTCAAGAAACTGGGACTGATGGCTGCAGCTTTTTCCCTATAACTTTGTGAAGGACCTGTATAGTATTACAGTCTGAGGTTGAGGAAACCTGCTTGGTGTGGTGGGATTAGGTGACTCTGTGTTGTATTCAACTTTTTCTTGTCTGAACCTAGTGGATCAGTGACTCTGGTGAAGTCTTAACTGAAGTTTGCTTTCTTGGAGTCATAGCTTGCCTCAGCAGAGGTGACCTGCTGATATCACTCTTCTCTTTTGGCTTGGCTTCCAGTCTTCACCTTAATTGGGTACTTTCTGGACATTATCCTTCCCTCTGGACAGGAGCTTCTGTCGGAGGCTGGCTCCAGTTGGCCATCTTGCCCCTCCCCAAGCATATTTTTCCAAAGATGATCTTTTGTGTATTTGATATGATTCCATACACTATAGTCTGTACATATCGTTTAGATGATTGTCCCATCTTAGATCAGTGTGCCACCCTTCACTTTATCTCCTATGTCCATGTGCCATGAGACAAGGTATTTTTTGAGAGCTTTCTTATTTTATGTAAGAGACACAAATGCATGCTTCTCTTTGTCTGCTATAACTTGCAAAGAGATGTCCTCTGGGCATATTTATTTTTGTTTGAGATATGGTGTGTCCTACACACATCATGATGAGATGGGATAAAGTCCTGTCACTCTCACCCCCATATTTCACTACTCTATTTCTTGCTTAACCCCCTTCTTCCCCTTAATTCTTGCTTAAATGGCTTCCTAGATCAGCAAAATGATCAGTAGAGGGGAGAGGGAGAGGGCATACAATATTCAAGTCTGGATCAATATAATTACAGAAAGCCCATCCTAACTTAAGGCCTATACAAATAGCTCAAAGGTTGGAAATATTCTCACACAATCCCTATGAGAAAAGGGCCAGGAGGGGACAGAAGGGGAGAGGAGTAGGGCCAGAAGAGTGGGGTGAGTGTATGAGGAGCAAAGGAACTGGTTAAGCCGGTACTCCCTGAATGTGCTGAGAACCTAGATGTTATAGATTTGATAGCAGAGCCTCTTCCTCCTCTACCCCTCTATCCCAAACAGCCTCCAGCAGAGGAAGCCCCTTTTCCTGACTCAAGCAAAATGCATAGTCCTTTGAATACTCATAGTGGACATCCTTACCAGTTTCCCCACCCCAAGTTAGACCCTCCCGTGTCCACTACTTCACTCCCAGCCCCAGTGTTACACTTATTCCAGGTTACATGTCCTACCTTAGGGGGAGCCATACATCCATTTACAGTGTATGTTCCTTTTTCTACCAATGATTTGTATAATTGGAAATTACAGACTGAATCATACCCATGGACCATGACTAGAATAACTAATTTAGGAAAAGGAACTGTCATGCAGTTTTTCCTGGTGAGGCCAGAATGTCCATAACCCTTGATGGGAAAAGATTTACTCCAAAAACTACAAGCCACAATTTCTTTTGAAGACAGGGAGGTGAAATTAACTACCAACCCTCTTCTACAAGGTCCATCCTTGATTCTTCTGACTTGCCCTCTATGAGAAGGATACCACCTCCTGGATGGAGAGATCTCCCCTATAGGACATGCTCTACGGACTCAGCTACACAAAGAAATTCCTGGAGTCTTGGCAGAAAATAATTCCCCAGCATTGTCTACACACCACCCTCCCATTGTGGCTCAACTCCTCAGCTCAGCTGAACTGGTAAGAGTTAAAAAATATCCAATCCCTTTAAAGACCAGGAAGAGCATTGCAGTTCACACCAGAAGGTTGAAAGATGCTGGGGTCCTGAGTCCCTCCTAGTCTGCTTGGAATAGGTCCTTGCTGCCCATTCAGAAACTGGGACCCTATGAATTAAGACCTGTCCAGGATTTATGGGAAGTAAACAAGGGGGTGGAAACCATCCACCCTACTTTGCCCAACCTGTATACCCTCCTGAGCCTGCTTCCTCCAGACCACTGATACTACACGGTGTTGGACTGAAGTATGCCTTCTTTTCTTTACTGATGGATGCGTGAGTCTACCCATATTTGCTTTTGAATGGGTAGACGCAGAGGGAAACTTCATGGGGTACTTAACATGGACCAGGCTCCCTGAAAGATTCAAAAATTCACGTACTCTGTTCCATGAAGCCTTAAGCCAAGACCTCCTTGATTTCTGGGGCTGGCATCCAGAAGTAACTTTCCTCTAGTGTGTGGATGAACTTTGCTGGCAGACAAAGACCTGACAGTATGCCAGAGTGCCACCCGTAACTTATTAATGACTCTCTATACCCTGGGTTACTGAGTCTCAGCCAAAAAGGCACAGCTATGCTCTCATACCTGGAGTATGAATTAAGGAAAGGAAGGCAGGCACTGTTCCAAACCAGAATTTGAGCAATACTACAGATTCTCGAACCCAAAACTAAGCAGCATGTCAGAGAATTCTTGGGGGCAGTACGCTACTACCGATTGTGGATTCCCAGTTTTGAAGACTTTAAGAAACCTTTATAAGCCACCACTGGGGGAAAAGACAGTGACCTACGCTGGGCAGAGGAGGAAGCCAAGGAATTTGAACATTTGAAACGATCCTTAGTATGTGCCCCTGACCTCACACTCCCTAATTTCCAAAAGCCTTTCCAACTACTCCTGGAAGAAACCCGGGGAATTGCAAAGAGGTCTTGAACTAAAAACTGGGGCCATGGAAAAGATTTGTAGCCTATATATCCAAGTAACTAGATGCAGTTGCTGCTTGATGACCAAACTGCCTAATGGCCGTAGCTGCAACTGCCCTCTTAGTGTGAGAGCCTTCAAAATTGACACTGGCATAGGAACTCCAAATTATAGCCCTCCATTCCATAGAGGCCTTGCTCCAAATCCCCCTAGATAGGTGACTGTCAAATACTAGAATGATCCAATACCAGACCCTCTTATTGGACCCTTCCTGGACAAAATTCTGAAGACATTTGAACCCAACCCCGCCACCCTCCTCCCTGACAATAACCCTGAGGAGCCCCTGCATTTCTTCCCTGATATCCTGGAGGCCCTAAAGAGCCTCTGACCAGACCTCCAGGATGAGCCATGATCTGAGGCAAGAGTAGTGGACCTCAACACCAATGAAAGCAGCTATGTTTCACAGGGAGTGTGGTATGCTGGAACAACAGTAGTGACTTTAGGTCAATATATATGGGCCCAAACTCTGGGGCATGGAACTTCTGCTCAGTGGACAGAGCTGATTGCTGTAACCCAAACCCTGCAGTGGAGGAAGGAAAAGACAGTCAACATCTATACTGATAGTAGGTATGCTTTCACCACAATACAGATTCATGGGCCCCTATGTCAGGAAAAAGTGCTCCTGACATCTTAAGGCAGAGAAATTAAGAACCAGAAAAAAATACTAGCTCTCCTGGAAGCCATATGGCTACCCCCAAACAATAGCGGTTATTCACTGCCAAGAGCACCAAGCTGAAGACTCCTCCACTGCTAAAGGAAATACTTTAGTTGATCACACAGAGCAAGAGGTCGTCTGAGAGCTGTTTGAACCGCTCAAAGTACTTCCTATCCTCCCTCCTTGGGGAGTGCCTGAATCTCCAGCATACACCCTGGGAGATAGAGAACAAGGAAATAAGCTATATGCCTCCAAAGAGCCCAAGGGCTGACTAATTCTGCCCAATCAGGATGTCCTCATCCCAGCCCAGTTAGGAGGAGAGCTTGTGCATCAAATCCATGACTGCTACCACTTGGGAGGCAATAAAGTGATTGAACTTCTCCAGAGGGACTTCTATATCCTCCATCTGAGGAAAATAGTTCAGTGGATGGTGTCTTGTTGCCAGCCGCATGCCCAGGTGAATGCTGGGAATGGATCTAAGATGCCTCTAGAGATCAGACTTTATGATAAGTTCCTGGGGGTATAAATGGGAAGCAGACTTTGCTGAGGCGGACCATTGCCAGTATGGATACCAATATCTTTTTGTTTTTATTGATACCTTCTCCAGATTGATGGAGATCTACCCTACTAAATCAGAAATAGCACAAATAGTCGTAAAAAAATAAAAAAAACAAAAAAAATCTTAAATGAAATTGTCCCCTGGTATGGATTACCTTTAAAGATAGGGTCTGACAATGGCCTGGCATTCCTTGCCCAGATAACACAAGAATTGGCAAAGGTTCTGGGCAGAAGCTAGAAATTACATTGCATTAATAGGCCCCAGAGTTCAGGACAGATAGAAAGGATAAATAGGACTTTAAAAAAGACTTTAAGTAAGTTACACCTAGAGATTGGCAAAAATTGGGTGGATCTTCTTTGACTTTTTGTGTGTTCAGTGCACACCCTGTGTAAAAGGACTCACTCTCTCTGAGATAAGGTTTGGGAGAGCCCCACCACTGATCCCTGGACTGAGAGATGAGAGGCCAGCTGAACTTAACACTCAGTCTGTCCTCAAAGCATTGCAGGCATTACAAACATCAGCCTGGCATATACAGGAAACCATAAAGGCGGCACACCAAAAAACCAATGTGACCCCAATCCCCATTGCTGGTGAATAGAACTGTGTGCAGCTGGGAAACCCAGTCTAGGTAAAGGAAGCACCAACCTGGAACCCTGGAAGCCTGGTAGGATGGACTGCTACCAGTTGTTCTCACTACCCAAATGGCAGTGAAGATAGTCGGGAAAGACCATTAGATACACTGCTCTCAAATTAAGAAAGCACACCCAGACCTGAAAGTGTGATGGTGAATACAAGCATCAGAAGATCCACTAACACTAAGAGTCATATGGGACTGAAGGTGGTGTTATTTGCTGGACTAGATGGGCTTGGGTCTTGTAGCCCTCATATGCCTATGAATTATACTTGGGCATTAATAAGAACAAAAGAGGGGGGATTAGTGAGCAGAATTCATAACATAACCCTCCCATTTTTACTTTCAACCTCTGCAGACTATCTAATGAAAGAAAAGGCTTGTATGGAGGGGCATATCTCTCTCACTACTATACTCCCTGGTGTGGATGTGGAAATCTTAATCTTGAAAAGAGACTAAGAGGTATACAGTACTATCTCTGTCCCAGTATAGGCAAGAATTACTGTGATAAAGGAAATAACTTTCATTGTGATAAATGGAGTTGTGAGACCATTTTTCCCTGGAAAGGCAACCGTGATCCCTTGATATTTTTTGAAAGAAAACCTTCACTATGCACCCAAATAGGAACTTGCAATGCAGTGTCTATCCAGATACTTAAGTGGCAGCAGGATGACCAAGGGTGGGCAAGGGGGTCTCATGTGGAGCCTCAGGCTATATTCTAATGTAACTTGGGACATTGGGACAATGTTTACCATCCAGCAATTTGAGCCCAGGAAAGAATTTAACCTCACCAGCCCAAATTGGACCTTACTCCCTGATCTTCTGCCCATCCAGCCCCCGAGCACCCGGAGTCTTCCCCAACCCTCCAAGCCACCAGCAGTAACCCAGATGGAAAAATCTCGTGAGCTAGGACCTTATAGTCCATCCTCAAAACCCTTTCTAGGAATGTTAGATGCTGTGTTTCAGTTCATGAGCAGTACTGACCCCAAGATCACTAAAGACTGCTGGCTATGTCTCAATCCAGCACCCCCATATTATATAGGAATTGCAATAAATGCTTCTATAGGAAGCAGCATTCACTACCCTGAAATAATTGTTAACATCTCCGTAAAGCTAAGTAGTCTCTGCGGTTGGAGAGAAGAGCCTAAACAACCGAAACTCTGGGAGACTTTCAAGGAACTGGGCCTTGTTTTCAATCAGCATCGTTCAACTTACAGAATTCCCCTTACTAGGACTCTGGCCACTCCACCCTAGTTCTCTCTGGACTATGATCTGGGGACCTGTGCAAGGCCCGACATAGAACTTAGTTTGCTTACATTTCTGGAATAACTCTGTGCATAAAATCCACATTTCTGACTAAAACCTCAGACCTATGTGTTCTAGTCCATGTTATTCCCCAAGTCTATTATTACTCGGGGGAGAGGGGATGTGAACACCTGGGCATCTCTTCCAGGAGCATGCTTATAAGAACCAAATGGATCCCAGTGCTTATCCAGGCATTAGTGGGGATAAGTATAGCTGGATCTGCAGCCATAGGGACTACAGCTCTAGTGAAAGGGACAGAGAACTTTAAAATCCTAACACACCAGATAAACAAAGATTTAAAGAAACTAGAAAGCTTCATAATCCAACTAGAAACATCTTTAGACTGACTCACTACCCGAGGTGGCCTTGCAAATTTGGAGAGGACTGGATTTCTATTCCTGAAACAAGGAGGCCTGTGTGTAGCCCTGGGAGAAACTTGTTGCTTTTAAACTAATAATTCTGGAATAATAAGAAACAGCATGTCACTAGTAAGAAAAAAGTTACAGGAGAGAGAGGAGGCATGGGACCAACAGACAAATTGGTATAAAAAGACAGCCACCTTGGCTGACGACACTCCTCTCTGCATTAGCAGGAACCATTGTCCTGCTCCTACTAGGACTGACACTAGGACTTTGTATCATTAATGCTTTTGCCTCCTAAATTAGGAATAGAATACAGGCTATAAGACTCATGGTCTTGCAAACCCACTGTGGACTTATCTGTGAGGAGGAGAAGGAGGATGAATCAAGGATTTAATTTCTTCCAGTAGAAAAGGAGGGAATGAGATGGATAAAATGCTATCGCTCTCACCCTCCTCTTCACCTTCCCTATTTCTTGCTTCACCACCTCCTTCCCCTTAATTCTTGCTAAAACAGCTTGCAAGATCAGGAAAACAAAATCAATGGGGGGGAGGGAGAGGGCATACAATGTTTTATAGAAGTCACTAATACTTAACTATAGTTTAAGAGTGGGTAAAATCGATAACAAAAGATTAATATTAAATTATAAACAGTAGAAAGCATTAGACATTAGGTGTGATTTTAAGATAAGTGTGCAAGAAATTGTAATAAACTGTTTACTATTTAATGAAATGTTACAAGAGACAGAAGGAAAAAAAGGCAAGTGGAGGTAGTGGAGCCAAGACTGGGCTATATTAGCAAA
>NW_003852830.1:78915-81060 GCF_000181295.1 Otolemur garnettii | reverse complement strand
AATGACTAAGACCAATGTGACTGAATATCTGCCTTTCATTATTTTTACTGTACACCCCATAAACGTTTAAACAATACCTGCTTCAGCAATTTTCTTTTCATGCAAGCTCACCCCAATATTTCATCAGCCTACATTATATAAACTGACCCATAGCAGCGGTCTGTCCTGTTCCCCATACTGAGGGGACAGCCAGCCAATCAGTCGTTTTAATAAGGATTTCCTATTTGCATTGTAT
Source organism: Otolemur garnettii (assembly GCF_000181295.1). Taxonomy (NCBI): domain Eukaryota; kingdom Metazoa; phylum Chordata; class Mammalia; order Primates; family Galagidae; genus Otolemur; species Otolemur garnettii. The sequence continues at coordinate 80,825 of NW_003852830.1, read as the reverse complement.
TGATTGGCTTTGGGTCTTGATCATGTGTCCATCCTATAACAATGGTAGCAATGGTTTTATACTGTGTAATTTATCAGTCTCTCCTCTTCTCCTCTTCTCTCCTCTCCTCACTTGTCTTCTCCTCTCCTCTCTTCTCCTCTCCTCTGCTCTGCTCTGCTCTCCTCTTCTCTCCTTTCCTCTCCTGAGTCTCACCAGCCTTGTCACCTAGGCTAGAGTTCACAGCAACTGCAAACTCTTGGGTTCAAGTGATCTTCCTGCTTCAGCCACTTAAGTAGCTAGGACTAAAGATACCCTCCACAAAACCCAATTGATATTTCTTTCTTTCTTTCTTTCTTCTTCTTTTTTTTTTTTTTTTTTTAGAAATTGGGGTTCTCACTCTTGCTCAGGCTGGTCTTGAACCCAAACTTAAGGAATAGAGTTGTCTTGACTCAGCCTCCCAGAGGTCTGGGCTTATAGATATGATCCTCCCTACCCAGCCCCCAATGTTTTGTTTTGCAAATAGCTTCATTTTGCAGCTCTCTGTGGAGTACCTTAATGTCAGAGCTCTCAGCATTCTCAAACTCTTGGGCTGAAATGATCCCCTTGTCTCAGCCTCCCAGGTAGCTGGGATTATAGGCACCCGCCATAAGCCGTACTATTTTTAGATAGGAGTTCTCGCTCTGGCTGGAGCTGGTCTGTAACATGTGAGCTCAGACAATCCACCCCCTCAGCCTCCTAGAGTACTAGGATTACAGGTGTGAGAAACTGCTCTCAGCCCCAATGTTTTGTTAACATGTTTGTATTTGAGACACAAGCCAGATTTATTTATATAGGTTGTAGAAACATTAATATTTATCAAAGTTTTCTTCTGTAATTTGTATTTTTTAAACTTTTTACCATTTATATTTCTTCTTTATTTTTACTTTATCTTACTCTATCACATACAAAATAAATCCATTGTAGCTGGCAATAGTGGCTCATGCCTATAAACCTCCCAGAAATCTGGAAGGCTGAAGCAGGTGGATTGCTGAAGCTAGGCAGTTCAAGACCAGCCTGAAAAAGAGTAGGTTCCACTCACTATTAATAATAAAAAATTAGCGGGAGGTGTGGAAGACACCTGTAGTCCTAGCTCCTTTGGAGGCTGAGGGAAGAAGTTTGCTCAAGCCCAAGAGTTTGAGATTGCTGTGAGCTATGATACCACAGCACTCTACCCAAGGCACAGAGTGACACTATGTCACAAAAATTTCATTTTAATATTTTCATAAAAATATTTAGTTCTTATATTAAGTGTTGAAAAAGATTCCTCCTCTATAATGTTTATTGTGTAACTTCTTTATGCACTTTGATGAATTTCCAAATTTTCTTTTTCAGTCTGCTTGCCTATATATATATGTATTTTTGCATAAACCCCACACAGCTTTAATTATAGAATGTTTTAATGTCATGGTAGATCAGAAGCCCTCATTGTGTTTCTTTCTTAGGAATGTTGGCTATTTCTAAATGTTTATTTCTCCATGTCCACATTGCAAAATTATTGCAATCTTATAAGAAACTAACAGAATCTATTATGAGCTAAAACACAATGTTGATGTTTGCTTTATATTATTGAGTTTTTCTAGCTAAGAACAAGATGTAACGTTCCATTTTTTAAATATTCTAACATATATTTCAGGAATTCTTTATTATTTGCTCATATCCACTTTGCACATTTTTCATTATATTTGTTCCTATGTCATTTTGTTTTATTTGAAAAAATATATATATATATATTTGAGACAGAGAGAGAGTCTCACTTGGTCACACTCAGTACAGTACTCTGATGTCATAGCTCACTACAAATTCAAACTCTTGTGCTTAAGTGATCCTCTTACCTAAGTTTTCCAAGTAGCTAAGATAACAGGCATGTTTCATGGTGCCTGTTTTTTTTTTTT
>NW_003852830.1:73906-78820 GCF_000181295.1 Otolemur garnettii | reverse complement strand
TTTTTTTTTTTGAGACAGAGGCTCATATGTCACCCTTGGTAGAGTGCTATAGCATCACACCTCACAGCAATCTCAAACTCTTTGGCTTAGGTGATTCTCTTGCCTCAGCCTCCTAAATAGCTGGGACTACAGGCACCCTCTGCAACACTGGGCTAGTTTTTGTTATTGTCATTGTTGTAGTCATCATTGTTGTTTTTAGCAAGCCTGGGCCAGGTTTGATCCTGCAAGCCACAGTGTATATGGCAGGCACCCTGTATCAATGTTATACTGTCTTTGTTACTGAATTATTTTTTGTATTAAGATTTTTTTTACTAATTACTTTGTGATTCCAGAAACATAATTATATCATGTGCAAATTAATCTTACATAATTATTTTTATTTCTTCTGCCATCCTCAAATGCCTTAGATAAAACTCACTGCAAATATAATGTATAACATAAGCTATATTGTACTTTGTAGTATTGTTTCTAAAATAGAGGGAATGTCCCTCATGCTCTCTATTATGAGTATGACATAGACCATTTTATCAAGTTTTAAATAAATATTTTAGAGACAAAAATCTCACTCTGTTTCCTCAGGCTAGAGTGCTGTGGCTTTAGACTATCTCACAGTCATCTCAAACTCCTGGGTTCAAGCCATTTTCCTGACTCAGCCTCCCAAATAACTAGAATCTTAGGTACCCACCACACTTCTCTCTCTCTCTCTCTATATATATATATATATAGAGTACCCACCACACTTAGGTACCCACCACACTTCTCTCTCTCTCTCTCTCTATATATATATATATATATAGAGAGAGAGAGAGAGAGAGAGAGAGAAAGATTTTTACACTGTCACCCAGACTAGAGTGCCATGATGTCACCATAGCTTCCCGAAACCTCAAACTCTGGGGCTCAAGTAGTTCCCTTAGCCTCCCAAGTAGTTGGGACTCCAGGTGCTGCCATCAAGTTTCCTATTTTTGTAGAGATGGGTCTCACTCTTGATCAGACTGGGCTCCAAATCCTGGCCTCATGCAATTCACTCTCCTCAGATTTCCAGGTTGCTAGGATTATAGGAATAAGCCATAAGGTTCCACCACTTTTCTATTCATAGTAGAGACAGGGTCTTGCTCTTGTTCAGGTTGGTCATAAAGTTTTGAGCTCAGGAGAGATGAAGTACATCACACTTGTAACCCTAGCACTCTGCGAGGCAGATTTCTTGAGTTGAACAGTTTGAGACAATCCTGAGAAAGAATAAGATCCAGTCTCCAAGAAAATGGAAAAATTACTGAGGATTGTGGTGAGTATCCACAGTCCCAGTTACTCAGGAGACTGAGGGAAGATCACTTGAACCCAGAAGACTGAGGTTACTGTGAGATATGCTTATTCCATAGAAGTCTATCCTGGGCAACAGAGTGAGACTCTGTTAAAACAAAGAAACAAACAACAACAACAAAAAAATTCTTAGGCTGAGCACAGTGTTTCATGCCTTAAACCTGGCACTCTGAGAGGCCTAAGCTGGTGGATTGCCTGAGCTCAGGAGTTGGAGACCAACTTGAGCAAGAACAAGACCCCATTTCTACCAAACAAAAACAAAAACAAAACTGTAGCTGGGTACTGTAGCTGGTAACCACAGTCTCAGCTACTTGAGAGACTGAGGAAGGAGGATCACTTGAATCCAAGAGTTTGAGGTTGCTGTGAGCAATGACTTCACAACACTCTACCAAAGGTTACAAAGGAAGACTCTAGCTCAAAAAACAAAAGAAAAAAACTTGTGAGCTCAAGTGATTCTCTCACCTCAGCCTCCCAGAGCACTAGTATTAGAGGCATGAGCAATCTTGCCCTACCTTAAAGATCTATTAATGGATAATTTTGATGAGTGGAAATGATTAATGATGCAATCTAAGACATTTCTGTATCTATGAAAATAATCAGATGATTGTTCTATTTCTCTTTATGAAAATAATAAGCCTAGGCCAAGCACAGTGGCTCACACCTATAATCCTACCACTCTGCAAGGCTGAGGCAGGAGGATACCTTGAAGTCAAGAGTTTAAGACCTGACTAAGAAAGGAAAGACCCATCTCTAATAAAAAAAATTATCCAGGCCAGGTAGGACATGCCTGTAGTTCTATATACTTGGGAGGCTGAGGCAAGAGGATAGCTTGAACTCAGAAGTTTGAAGTTGCTGTCAGCTAGGCTGATCCTTGATACTTTAGCTCAAGTGACAGAATGAGACTCTGTCTAAAAAGAGAAAAAATTAAGTTAAAAAATCTATTGTAATTTGGTGTGTGTGTGTGTGCTTCTAATCTGTGTCATGCCTGGTTCCTTCATGCCTGGTGACTAAGACCAGGGCCATAAGAGTCATGACAGATGTGGTTCTACAAGTCATAGACAACACATGCTCACAAACTAAATAAAAAACAGAATCTCTTCTCTTAATGCAGATATAATCTGCTTCATTACTTTCTGTGAGTCATGATTTGTTTTGTGTATCATCACGTACGCAACATGGCAGCATTGTTAAAGGCCATGCCTTACATTACTGAACCATGCTGCATGTGCCCGTTTTCCTTCTAAGTTTCACATTATTGCAGAGGCGCACGCATTTTGGTTACATATTTGCTTTTGTACATTATAAGACAAATTTATAAGTGTGTCTTTCACCTAGAAACTGTGCATTGTGCTAGTTAGATGTGAGTCTATTCTACTCTTCTTCTTGCCTCCCCCTTACTTAATTTCTGTCAAGTTTTACTTCCATATGTGCATTTCAGTTTTGACTCAATACTTCCAAGTTAGTATTGAGTATGTGTGGTCTTTTTTCATTTTGTGTACTTCATTTAGAAGAATGGTCTGCAGTTCTGTAAAAAATAGATTGGAGTATTTTTTATGGCTGATTCCATAAAAACTAGATCAGACTATCTTTTATGGCTGATTATACCCCACAGTGTACACATACCACTTTTTAACTAATTGATGTGTGGGTTGTTCACACACCTTTGTGATTGTGAATTGTGCTGCTATAAACATTCAAGTGCAAGTGACTTTTTGATAAAATGCCTTTCAGACAAAAGTGGTGTGAAAACACCTTCATGCTCATGTTGTAAAATTTCTGGTGAAACACCTTGAGAAACAATAAATGAAAGGGAATTGGTTGTTGTTCTCAGGTTTCTGACACTTTGGCTCAGTGACTGCAGTGAGTGACCTGGCAGAGCTAAGGGTACCCGGGCACCTGTGAGTATCACCTAGGGTGGATCAGGAGAGACCTGGGCTCAATGGAGAATTCAAGTGTATTGAGGAAGGGAGGATCTGTTCTCCTACACAAGTTGCCACATCCAGATTGTCCTGTGATTCCACATCTCCTCCTGGGTTTAGTGGGGACTGAGGACACAGAGTGAAGGAGTTCTGAGGGCAGAAACCCTCCCAAACCTCATTGCCACTGCGTGAATCCTGCCCACTTGTGCATGTGCACAGTAGGCAATGACTTGGCCCCTCCCTTACTTTACAGGAGGCCACCCTCAGGAATTCCATCTCTGGAACATTTGTTTCCCACCAGAAATTCACACTGGTATTCAGAGAACTAGATGGGCTAGGCCCCTCCTAGGACAAGGCTCCAGCCTCAGGAATTAGGTCTACTTGACCATTTCCTCCTAGAGTTCACTGCTGAAAGCACACAGAGGTGCCTAGAGGATTTTTGACAAATTCCCACACCTGACTCTGAATTTGCAGCAGGAACAAGTTTCCTCAACCATCTAGGATTCTGGACCACTAGATCATAATCTCATCTGGCTAAGTGGACACAGGAATGAGCCAGAGATAAGCTCCGCCTCAGCCAGTGTCTGTAGCACAAACCAGGCCTTCTACCAATATTGCTCTGTTCCCCACTCATGCAAGTAGAGCCTTAAAAACACCTCCTCCTTTGTGGATTTCAAACCCCAACCAAACCTGCTTTCATATGCACTGTGTTTGAGACTACTCTTCAGTTGCCTAAATCCAGGCCTACAGAATATCAGATGCCCATATGATGCAGACAAAAACCCTGGACCTGGCTGTTGTAAACATAAAGGAAAAATAGAAGTAAGGGGCTTCATTTTCCAACTTGAAAATAAAGGAAGATATTGTTCTGCAGTTCCTTTTCTTAGAGCACTTAATTTAGAAAATATTTAATTACAAGTTCTTTTTCACCTCTTTGAAATCTATTCAAATTCTTTCAAAAGATAAAATAAGCTTGTTTGTACAAATTGGAGTCCTTGCATCCTACTAATTAACATAGTGCTCACCTCATTTACTTAATCACAGTGATTTAATAAAAAAAATAAAAATTAAGGACATAAAAAGAAAAAAAAAAAAACAAGCTGTTGCCATCAGAAATTTTTTGTGAACCTGACAACCATCTCTATGAAATGAAATATCAAAGAATAGTGCCCTGACTCAGTTTCCACATAAGGATTGATTCTAACTTTAGTAAACACCAAGCTTTAAGTTGCAAATCTACCTCCTGTTATATATGCCTGACAAGTGTATTTCTTATTTGAATAAAGCCAGTTAGCAAACATAGATGATAATTCTAATTAACAGATGAATTTAGGTGTACTCTGTATGATAAATACTACTTTCAAATCTTATTTGACAGGCAATTATTATTATTTTTAGTTTTTGGCTGGGGCTGAGTTTGAACCTGCCCCCTGCAGCATAGCCAGTGCCCTACTCCCTTGAGCCATAGGCACCACCCTTTGACAGGCAATTATTATTCATTTTGAGAACTTTTTTAAAAGATTGAATTTTCCAAGTTTTATAAACAAGTGACTTTTTATATATCTGAAATCGCTCAGTAGATTTATGAATCACACCATATTCTAGTTTAATTGAGTGGTAGAAGGCTTTTCTCCTTTTTACATTCTGGTTAGAGTTTCTGTGTTGGGAAAATATTTAT
>NW_003852830.1:46903-73832 GCF_000181295.1 Otolemur garnettii | reverse complement strand
TATTTATGTTAATCATATTTTCTAAAACCTTTTTAGAATTAAAAAAAATTAAAAGAAGCGAACCAGGCTTATTACTAGAGGTCCTTGCTCATAATTTTGCAGCTCAGAAATTGGCTTTCCCGACATGAGCACACAGGAAGATCTCTCTGCCTGTTTGAGATTTTCTGTCCCCTGTAGAACATACTCAGATCGCATTCTTCTGGAAACACTCTCATAAGATGGCAACTGGCAGTTCCAGTCTTTCTCTCAATGCACCTGGAATCTTCAGACTTGAAGATGATTCTGAGACTTGAGGTCTGTAACACCAACTGGGATGAGAGAATGTGCACTGAGTTGATTTGAGAAACTATTCTTCTGTCTCTTCCTCTTGCCCAAATGCAAAGGAATATACAATGGGTGCTACCAAATTCCTGTCTTTCTAGTGACCTAAATCTGCCACTGTGAGTCTGAATCCAAGGCCCGAGGCTCCTCAGAATGCATTAGAGCAGGATCCTTAGGAAAATCTTGTTTTTCTTCCCTCACTACAGCACCCAGGAATACAGAGCAAGCAGGATCTCATCTACAATCTGCACACAAGACCTGGATTCCACCTGGAATTCAGAAGATAAGGCCAGACTTTGAGGTGAGGATGCATAAGCCCCCAGGGGAGACTTATTCTGTAGTGTTAGAGATCATCATAGACTTTGTAAACATAAAGGACCTTTTGGAGTGGGGGCCCAGAATTTTATAGATCTTGCCCAGGGACCTATTATAACTGTGAGATAAAAAATAGAAAGGCTGGCACCACATTTCAACTCTGTTGGGAATTACTGCACACTTTGTACCAACCTTTGGGCATTATAAGGAGTAACTCACACAATGTGAGGTTCTTTACATTGGGAATTACTGGACACTTTGTACCAACCTTTGGGCATTATTAGGAGTAACTCACACAATGTGAGGTTCCCAGCACAGTGCACTTAGTATTTGCTCAGTAAACATTGCATCAGTGCCTGGGAACACGTGGTTTTCCAAATGCAGATGTATTCAGATACTGCTGCCTTCTCTAGCCACAGTAAACCTTAAAGTGCCAGCAGAGACTGTCACATTACAGAACGGTGATTAATGGTCATCCCTGTGAAACATAAATATGTTGTGATAAATGTTGGCATAAGGGACTCTGTGTGCTATGTGTGCCGTCTCCAGCTGAGTGCTGCTGATAATGAGTATGGGGGCTACATCAGCATGGACAGGGAAGAGGCCAGTTTATGAACCCCTCCCACATCTGCAGATCACATTGAGCAGAACCCAGAATACCACAAGATTTCTATGCTCATTTGTCAGAGATGATTTGTAGGTAAGTGGCTTTCAGCCCAGGCTTCCAATTAGAATCACATGGCCACTTTGTAAAAACATCATCACCTGTGCTCTACCCGCATTTTCTGTCTATTAGTCTTGTGAAAGGATCCATGTGGCTTTAATTAAGTGCCCCACGTGTTATTAGGTGGGGGCCAAGGTGAAGCACAAGTGATTTGAGTTACATTAATGAGAGCTGAATTCAGCCTTCATTTCAGAGGGAGGTACCAGGATCTGCTCTGGTTTGGTGTGATGGGAGCTGATCAGTGTGGTCCATATGCCCATTGCCATAGGAGAAAGTGCTGGTAGTGTGGGAAGGGAGGGCACCTGAGGGTAGGAAAGAAGAAACTCACATTTTAGTCTCTATGAGGAGTTCACATTCCTGATGTTTTTTATTAAAAAGGAGAAGAAAGTGTAGTTTTTTCTTGTTATGAAGGCCCTCATGCCTGTGAATGTTGTAAAAGCAAGTAAAAAGATTATGCTGATTCCTTTCAGGGTTATTTTCTAAATATAATTCTAATTTGTCTAGACAATCTCACCTGAAAAGAAATCCCAGACCAAGAAAAGGAGAAGAAGACATGGCTGGTTCACAGGTAAATATGTCAAAGGTGAAGGGCTGTGTTTACTATTCCTCCTGGAATGTCATGTGGAACTTATGAAGGTAGAATTTGCAAATCCTTTCTCCTTTACTTTTGATGTTTTTACTAATGAGTTTGTTTTCACTCCTTTTTTGCCTTTTATTATAATAATCAAGGAGCCCTGTAAAATCCTTCTCCTCAAAGTACCACAGCATTCTCTATGTCCCAGTCCTATACAAGCCATGGGCAAGTTTCCCAGTAAATATACAACATGTAATATTGAAGATGTTCAATATTTGAACATTTTTGTTTACAGTACAAAATATATGTGAATCTTTGTTCATAGGACAACATAGAATAGTGAGAAGTGTGGCTGTCCAGAACTCCCACTGGGGATTGGGCCTGATCCTGGGAAATGACTGAATAAGGGGAACATGCTCTGTTCAGGTTCCATCTGGATGCTCCATTAGAATCTATGCAGAACAGGACTAAGAAAATGCAGGCAGTGAATGGCATTAATTGCCTAATGTAACTCAGAGAGTTCTGAAAAGAAGAAAAATAAGAATATACTTTCTTTTTAGGATACTAAAGACAAACCATTGAAATAAACTATTAGAGATTACAGAAAATGCGAGCTGTCTGTAGCATGAACTTTGCATAAAACTAGTATTTTTTTCCTTATTTTTTTTTGAAACAGAGTCTAAAGCTGTCACCTCAGTAGTGTGCTGTGGCGTCACGGCTCACACCAACCTCAAACTCTTGAGCTTAAGCAATTCTCTTGCCTCAACCTCCCAAGTAGCTGTGACTATAGGTGCCCATCAAAGACCTGGCTATTTTTTTGCTTGTGGTTGTCATTGATGTTTAGCGGGCCTGGTCTGGATTTAAACCCTTGAGATCTGGTGTATGTGGTTGGTGCCCTAGCCATTGAGCAGGCATGGAGTCAAAACTAGTATTTTTTTATCATTAATGTTTTGGTTACTACTATTTGGTTACTACTACTACTACAGCAGTGATGTTGTCTTCTCCTGTGTTTAGTGGTACCTAATACAAATTGGCCCATGACAGTAGATGTTAATTTCATTCACTTGGTTAAGTTGCTCTCTGATCACTATAAAGTTAATTATTTTTCTCTTTATCATTAATAAATGTCTTGGGGGAGATATGCTGACTGATGTTCTTAAACTATCTCATTTAATCTAGAAGCTTCACTTCTTTTTGCTTCTTTTCTTACAGATTGCTTTGGAAAATGAATTCTATCATTTTTATTCACTGGTCAGATAAAACTAAAGTCTGCCACTTCCTGGATCCTTGACATAAGATTCTCTTTGGGCCAGAAGGTTTAACTTTACTGGTGAAGTTTTTGAAATGCAGAAAACTTAACCTCACCCCAGATCTGCTGAATCAGAACCTGCATTTAAAAAAGATCCCCAATTCGTTATTGTACACATTAAATTTGGGGAGATACTTTTAATTCCTCATTTTTATCTATATAAGAAATACTTACATCTTGTTCTATATGCTAAAAATACAGTATTCAAAATTTATATGTCTGGATGCTCTTAATTTTGTTATCATCCAGAAAGATCTTATGTATATGCTATTTTAATGAATCTTGTGCCATCCTTATTCCTCAGAGTTAGAAAATACTTTCAAGACTTTTTTTTTACTTTGTAAACTTTAATTTCTTTCTTTCTTTTTTTTTTTTGTCACCGCAGTAGAGTGCCTTGATGTCACAGCTCACAGCAATCTCAAACTTGGTTCAAAGTGATAAGACTATTTTCTTGAATAAAGATCGCTGTTTTTTTTTTTTTTTAAATCTTACAGATAATCCTAGTCACTCACATGTCAGAAAGAGTTCTTATAACTTTTATATTCCCTCTGAAATTAAGAACTCTTTTTATGACCAGTTGGTAAATATGTGTCTTTTTCAGAACCTGTTGACATTCTGGGATGTGGCCATAGAATTCTCTCCAGAGGAGTGGGCACGCCTGGACATTGCTCAGCGGAATTTGTACAGGGATGTGATGATAGAGAACTACAGAAACCTGGTCTCCCTGGGTGAGGGTAATTGCAATACACAATTCCTATTCCCCGCTAGGGGTATCACTTTCTTTTTCTGTAGATTGCTTCTTGAGAATTTCTGCTTCACAAGAAAATGTTTTATATCCATGCTTTTGAAGAAATTTGGAGGTTTGTTGATGTAAAACAAACAAAAAAATTAGATTCTTGTCTTGAAATAAACCTTCCCCTTTCTAGAGCTGATGCTGTATCTTTCACTGTAGTGGTAACTCCAGAAAGTCTAGAAATGGCTTTCTGCATCCAGTTTCCACCACTTATTATTGATTCAGTGGCAGCAGAAAGAGGAGCTCACGAGCTATCAATTTGAACTATTTTGTTAGTATTCTAAAGAGTCTGTCAGTAAAGAATATTTGGGGGAACAATTTTGTAGAACTTTCTATAATCTTCTCTCTTCTTTACTCAGGACAGTACTAGATTGGTAACTGGATAATCTACAGCACCATTCATACAAATTCTTTCTAATAAAACAGGACTTGCTGCCTCTAAGCCGGACCTGATCAGGTGTCTGGAGCAAAGCAAAGAGCCCTGGAATGTGAAGAGAGTAGAGGCAACAGCTAAACACCCAGGTAGGTGAGAGAGAATGAGTAGGGTGACCAGACGTCCTGCTTTTGGCTGGACAGGCCCGCTTTTGAACAATTTGTCCTGCGTCCCGCGGAATTTTAAAAAAGTCCCGATTTTTGGAAAGAATGCACGAATGGGCAGAAGAACAAGAAGGGAATATACAGTTTTCAGCTACCATGTGGCTATTTCGCCAGAATATGAGTTTCATATTATTTTTGTTAATTTTATAATGTTAAACTGTAATAATAACAAATAATTGCTGAGAAGTGATTATCGAGAACTGCTTATCAAAGTTTGCATTGTTGTCAGGCCCTGCCCTGCGCCGCACTCCCCGCCCCCCCCAATGTTGTCCCGCCTTACCAATGGTAAAATCTGGTCACCCTAGGAATGAGGTAGATAGCAGAGCACAGAGGGGCAAAGGTCGAAAGAAATCCAGTCTTTAAAAGGTGGTTTGGGAAGCTCTGATTTATTAGAAATTATGTAGAGAGGGCTGAGTAGGTCTTTTTCTCTCACAGAGGAGCATCTTCTGTCTTGTTCACTTAAATTCTCTAAGAACGCTACTACCCTTTGCAGTGATCTTCCTTAGAACTTAGTTGGGAACCGAACGTATTTTCCTGGGTTACAAGGGACTAAATGGTCTGATGGCATTTTCATTGGTTTGGAGGATATGGGAGTACCTGCACATATTTTTGAAGAGCTGTATGTTAAAATAAATAAATAAATAAATATATATATATATATATATATAACTTTTTTCTTTTAACACGGTCTTTCTCTGTTGCCCCAACTGGAGTCTAAAGGCTGAGCATATCTCACTGCATTCTCAAACTCCTGTGTTCAAGTGATCCTCTCACCTCAGCCTCCTTAACAGCTACAACTACAAGCATGCATGACAATGCCCAGCTAATAATAATAGTAATTGCCATTATTATTATCATTTGGGGGATGAGTTCTCATTATATTGCTGAGGATAATTTTAAAATCCTCATGTCAACTGATCCTCCTGCCTTGATCTATACATTTCTGGGATTACAGACTCAGCCACCAAGCCCAGCTCCACTTCTAAAGTCTTTTTTTTTCCTTCATGTCTGACATGTGTGAAGGGAATGGAAGAAATATTGAGAGTTGTTTCAGAAGTTCAGGCTTTTTTGTTTTCTTCTTTATGATTTTTACTTTTAAGGAGGATTCAGAGTGATTGTACAGAAATTTAGCCTCATTAATTTTATAAAATCACATAATTTTTAAAAAATATATAATAAAATTTAATGTGCCTGTAGTTTCAAATATTTGGAAGGTTGAGTCAGCTGAATCACTTGAGCCCAATAATTTAAGGTTGCTGTAAGCTATGTTAATGCCATGGTACTCTACCTGGGGTGACAGAATGGAGCTCTGTGTCAAAAAACATCTAAAACTATTTTATTGCTAAATATTCTTTTTTCTAGTATAAAATAATCTTAGAAATTTCAATCCTCTATGCCCAAATTTCTCAACTATAATATAGTTTGTTATCTACTCTCCTCATACAATTCTTAAGTATACTATGTCATTGAGAAGCTCAGAACTGTCAACCATATTTTATACTCTCAATTGATACCTAATATTTTGATAACTTTTATTTCATAATTTTCTCCTGTGCAGTAAATTATCAGAAATGTGTCATGTGTATGTTTGTATATATAAATGTGTGTGTATGTGTATAATGTAAAATTTTTTTCACAAATAATATTGTATGACTGCATTTATTACTTACAATAATTTGATATGTATGTACAATGTGAAATAATACACTCAAAGTAGTAAATGCATCCATCATCTTACATATTAACTATTTATTCATAGTGAGACTTAAGGTTTACTGTCTTAGCAAACTTTAAGCCTACAAAATATTGTTATATTATTATTTATATACCTTATTATATTTTTAACTGTAAACATGGTGCTGTACATCTGTTTTCCATGACTTATTCATCTTACAAGTAAAAGTTGCTACCCTTGATTGTCATTACCACACATTTTCTGCCTCCCAGCCCTGGCAACTCATGTTGTAATCTTTGCTTCTATGAGTTCAACTTTTTAATGTTACCTATAGCAGTATTTCTCTTTCAGTGCCAGCTATATGTTACTTAGCATAATGTCCACCAGATCCATCTCTGTTGTTAAAATTGCAAAATATTCATCATTTTTATGGCTGAATAGTCTATGGTGAGTGTGTACTCATAATTTTTTATTTATTCACCCTGAACAGCCATTTCAGTAGTTTCCATTATCTTGGCAATTGTGCATAATGCTGGAATACACATGGGGTGCAGATTTTTTTTGAGATACTTATTTCATTTCATTAAATATCCATAAGTAAGGGATGGGCTATATGGTAGTTATATAATTTTAACTTTTTAAGCAGATCTGTATGATGACTATCAATTTATGAACAGCAATATTTTACAGGGTCTGCTATTCTCCACATTCCTGCCAATACCTATTATCTATTTTGTTTTTGATATTAGCCATTATAGTAGATATTAAGGGATATTTCATCATGGTTTTGGTTTGCTTTTGCCTGATTATTGGTAATGTTAAAAATTTCTTCATGTACCTGTTCTCTACTTGTGTGTTTTCCTTCAAAACAATCTTTTCTATTTTTTGCCTATTTTTCAATTGTATGATGATGATTGATTTTTTGCCTTTGAATTATATAAATTCCTTATATACTTTTGGATATTAATATCTCATCAGATATGTAATTTGAAATATTTTCTCTTCTCCAGTAGATTTTCTTATTTTGTGCAGAAGTTTTTGGTTTGATGCTGCCCAACTTGCTGATATTTTTCTTTTGTTCCACTTCTTATTATGTCATATCAAAAAAAATCATTGCAAGACACGTCAAGAAAGTTTTTCTACATGTTTACTTTAAAACAATTTTAAGGTTTCATGCCAAAACTTGTTATCTTTTCCTTTTTGATAATTGTTATCCTAGTAGTTATGAGGTGATATCTCATCATGGTTTTGATTTGCATTTGCCTGATGATTGTTAAAGTTGAACACCTCTTTATGTACCTGTAATTTTGGGGAATGGCATAAAAAATGGTCTAACTTCATTGTTTTCCTTGTGAGTATTCAGTTTTCCCAGCACAAAGCATTGAAGAGATGGGCTATATGGTAGTTATATATTTTTAATTTTTTGATGCTGTTTTGATCACTATCAATTTATAGTATAGTCTAAATTCTGGAAGCATAATTCCTCCTGATTTTTTTTTATTTCTAAGTAATGTCTTGGCTATTTGAGGTTTTTTCTGTTTCCATATAAAATGAAGTACTAATTTTTCCACGTCCTTGAAGTATGACAGAGGTGCTTTGACATGGATCACATTAAATCTGTAGATTGCTATAGATAGTATAGACATTTTAACAAAGTTGATTCTTCTTAGCCATGAGCACAGTATATTTTTCCATTTGTTAACATCTTCAGCTATTTCTTTTGTCAGAGTTTCATAGTTCTCTTTATAGAGATCTTTCACATCCTTGGTTAGATATACTCCCATATATTTCATCTTCTTTGGCACTATTGTAAAGGGAAGAGAGTTCTTGATTTTTTTCCCCCTTGACTGTTGTTGGTATATAGAAAGGCCACAGATTTGTGAGCGTTAATTTTTTAGCCTGAGACATTGCTGTATTCCTTGATCGCTTCTAGGAGTTTTGTAGTTAAGTCCCAGATATACAATCATATCATCTGCGAAGAGTGACAGTTTGATCTCCTCTGGTCCTATCTGGATCCCCTTCATTGCGCCTTCTCTTGCCTGATTGCGATGGTTAAGACTTCCATTACAATGTTGAAAGTGGTGGATATGGTGGGCATCCTTGCCTGATTCCTGATCTGAGTGGAAGTGATTTCAGTTTTACTCCATTCAATATGATATGGGCTGTGGGTTTGCTGTAGATGGCCTCTATCAGTTTAAGAAATGTTCCTTCTATACTTATTTTCTTAAGCATTCTGATCAAGAAAGGATGCTGGATATTATCAAAAGCTTGTTCTGCATCAGTTGAGAGAATGATATAGTCTTTGTTTTTTAATTTGTTTATGTGATGTATTTATTAATCCATTCATGGGTCGATGGGCACTTGGGCTTCTTAAACTTAAGACATGAAACTATAAAAATTCTTAGAGTGCAGGGAAAACAATAGAAAAAAAATTGGCCTGGGAGAATATTTTATGAGGAGGACACTCTGGGCAACTGAAGCAACATCAAAAATACATTCCTGGGATCTGATGAAATTAAAAAGCTTCTGCACTGCCACAAAGACACTAAGTAAAGCAGATACACAGCCCTCAGAATGGGAGAGGATTTTTGCAAGTTATATTTACAACAAAGGTCTAATAACCAGAATCCACAGAGAAATCAAACTTATTACTAAGAATAAAACAAGTGATCCCATTTCATTGTGAGCAAGAGACATGAACAGAAGCTTCTCTGAAGAAGACAGGTGCATGGTCTATAGATACGTGAAAAAATGCTCATCATCTTTAATCAGAGAAATGCAAACCAAAACTACTCTGAAATATCATCTAACTCTAGTAAGAGTAGCCCACATCACAAAAATCCCAAAACTACAGATGTTGGCGTGGATGTGGAGAAAAGGGGAACACTTCTGCACTGCTGGTGGAAAGCTAGTACGGTCCTTTTGGAAGAAAGTTTGGAGAACACTCATGGATCTAAATGTACACCTGCCATTTGATCTTTTCAGTCTTCTAATGATAGCTTGCACCCCTTTGTCTTTTACCTCATTGAATTTTTTATTTCCATGTTAATTTTATCTTGATCCCATAATCATTTAGCAGTATTTTGTTTCTATGAATTTGAGTAGATTTTTCTTTTGTGAATGATGTCTTCTTTATTTAGGAATGGTCTGAGAAGATACATGGTATAATTTTGATTATTTTGAATTTGTTGAGACCTGTTTTGTGGCCTAAGATATGATAAATGTTGGAAATACTTCTTTTGTTGTTGAGAAAAATGTGTATTTTGTAATTGAGAGAAAGAATGTTTGTATATGTCTGTTAGGTTAATTTGATTTTGAGTTTGGTTTAAGCTTTGTTTTTGCTTTTTTGCCTTCTTTCTTTGTGTTTTTTTTTCCTATGTTCTACTTTCATGATTTATTGAGCTCTGATGGTGACTGTTGAAATCCCCAGTAATTATGATGGTTTGCTTAGGTCTATTACGATCTGCTACATGTATGTTGGTACTCCTGTTTTGAATACATATGTTTATAATTTTTATGTCTTCTTGTTGGAGAGTTCTTTTTACCATTACCAAATGACCCTCTTTGTATTTCTTTTCCTTTGTTGAATTAAAGTCAATTTTATCTCATATGAGAGTGGCTATACCTATTCTTCTTTCATTTCCATTTGCATGGATACAAAATCTGCGCTGTCAGTTCTTCAGTTTAAACTGATTTTAGATAGGGATCCTATCCCTTCAATATTATACGGTTCCTTCTGAGAAGTGTGTTGTTAACCCAATGAGTTTTCCTTTGTAGGCTATTTGATTCTCCCATCTTGAGCTTGCAGAATTTTCTCCTTCATTTTGACATTGGTCAGTTTGATTACTATGTGTCTCAGAGTTAATCTATTTGCTATGCATCCTTCTGGTGTTTTATGTCTATCTTAGTATCTCTATATCCAATTTCTTGCAAATCCAAGTATGTTTTCCTAATAATTTTTTCAAATAAGTTTTTTATTCTTTAACTCATTCTTCTTCATTTTCAGGGATACCTATTATCCAAATGTTAGTTTCCTTCATATAATCTTACATCTGTCTCACTGATTACTTGGGACTTTTTACACTGTTCTCTGCTTCTTTCAATTACTGTTCTATCTAAAAAGCCTTGACATCAGGCTCTGAGATGTTTTCTTTTCCTTGGTTCAAACTGTTATTAAAGCTTTAAACTGAACTTTGATTTTCCTTGAATGACTCTTTCATTTCCTTAATGTCTATAATATCCATTCTTATGTAGTCTGTCTAACGACTTTTCCTAATTTTATTGCTTTCATGATTTTGGGGGGCTGCTACGTGTTATTTTTCAACTTTCTTTTTAATTCCAATTGTTGTATTTGTCATCCAAATTCTAAATTGACTTTTTTTTCATTTGGTCATTTCTTTTTGGGTGGAGTTCACTGCCATAACTCCATTGTGTTGTTTTTGATGTTTTACTGTTGACAGTGTTCTTCTGCTGGTTTCTTCTCCTCTTGTTTTTCTTCTCTCAGCTCTAGGTTAATAGACATAAAAGACATCTGTGTCTTCTGATGAGGACTCTCTTGAATCAAGTTCAGGAGTGAGAGCTGCTCAATGCTGGGGTATGCCAAATAAAGTACTGGATGACAGAGAAGTTCTGCTGCCCCTATGTTTGGGGTTGGTACTCAGTAGTGGGGTCTTGGAGTCCAGACACAACTCTGGAACATCAAAGGTAGGTTTCCGACTTATCAATACTCTTCAAGCTATGGGAGCAAGATCTCAGACATGGGCACAGTGAAATTTTCAGATATTGCTCTGGGAATTTTGTGAGGCAGAGCTGCTATATGGGTTGCTGTTTTACCAGCCTGTGAATTGATAATGCCCAGTCACACAGCCGGGGGATTTTCTCAGTGGCCTACTTTCCATATAGATGGACCAGAGATGTTTGTTAGCCATGGTTCAATCCATACAGTAACTGGCTTTTGTAGGACTTCCTGAGTCAGTTACCCAAGGATCCTAAGTGATGATTGTGGCATCAGAGACTCTCCTTCTATTAAGCTTTTCTTCTGGGAAAGAGGAATGCTCAGTCCCCAGTTGCAGAGCTCAACTCAATGAAGAAACTTCACCTTCTTCTGCCCTCGGCAAGGGTGACGCTAAAGTTACTGCTAGCAGGTGGGTCCTGAGCAGACCTAGCTTCATGCACCAGTGTGATCAGGATGTTATCAGTTGCAAAGGTCTAGGATTGGCAGGCACCAGATCTCCCCTACATTTGGTCTTAAGTGCAGTATCTGCACTGACACTGAGCAGCTTCCTGATGAGCCCAGAGTTTTGTAGTGGAAAGAGGAGACCCCTCATACATTGAGCTGCCTGTAACCTTTGTTTCTCTCTTAATGAACTGTGTCATCTCAGGTTGCCTCTGTTCTGCTGTCTTCACCTCTTTCCATCAGTGTAAATTGTATTGGATTTCCCAGCTTAATCTCTAAGGTGGTGGGTGGAACTCATGAGTTAGAATCAGCCATGCCATATTTGCTTGAATTGGTAGATGCTATCATGGCTCCTGTAGAGTTGTTCTTTTTGTCAGTGATTGATGCTTTCAGGGAAGAGTCAACTGTCAAAATGTTCTTTTGTGCCTCTTGTAAGACGTAGACTCTTGGGAGCAGGACTTGAATGCCCAACTTTTGGAGGAGGGGGTCTCTATAACTCCAAGAAGGTTGTTTGATCTCCACTATGGCAGAGGTGAATGTAGGAGCAAACAAATCATGGTTAGGTTGCATGGGCTTGGACAGTTTGAAAGCCTCCGCATGTCTCAGCCCAAGCAGGGTAGCTGCTTGGAGAAAAGGCGGGGAAGGTTCTCTAGACCAGGAGGGCTCCTTATTGGGAGGGGCCTGAATGTTTGTTTGCTATGTCACCCTGCATTGGGCGCTTCCTTGACAGAGGAACCACTCTACTCCAACTTTTGTGATGGGCTATGGGCACTATTCCAGATCACCATGTCTCAGTCTCTCACAGTATTCTCCAATCAGATCTCTCCATCTGGGTTCCCTACCTTTCCAAGTTTATCTCCTAATCCTTCTCACTATGTTTCCCCACAACCTGCTTGAGCCCAGGGATATGGGATCTGGCCTGCATGTCTGACCTAGCTATGTGCATATCTGTGAAATCTGGGAAGACAGGTAGCACCCACATCAGGTGCCCTGGGTCCCCTGTAGCTCCTCAAGATGAATGATGGGGACCCCCAGTCTCTGTGGAAAACTCAGACTGTGGGATGAAGCAGCTGCAGAGAGATGGCCATTCACCAAATTATTTTTTGGTGTTGTTACACTTTTTTGGCCAGGGCCAGATTTGTACCCACCACCTCTGGTATATGGAACCAGTGCCCTACTCCTTGAGTCACAGTTGCCCTCCCTCACCCCCCACCAAATTCTTGACTCCAAGTGCTTTCCCAGCTTCATTAGGTAGGAGAAGAATGAAGACAAATAGTGCCTTAATAGAAGACAGTTCTCTGGCCTCTCAGGTCAGTTTACTTGGGGGGAGACCATACAAGAAATGCCCAAGTTCTGAGATCATGCAAGTTTTCCTCACTATTCTTTGCTTGGCCCAGTACACATGAGGGTGGAAAAGCTTCAAAGAAATTTGGCAGTCCACTGGACACTGAAGGAGTTTAAGAAGCAGAAGGGAATCCTCCCTTTATTCCTTCACTGGAATCTGAGCCTGTCTGTGTTTTCTCTCTGCCAATTCATTTTTACCTTCGTTTTCTGCTTAGTAATTTTCCCCTGTGTGGTTCCTGGAAGCCTCTAGTGTTTCCTATCTATTATCTACACCTGAGCTGCATTTCCTCTTCTCTCTTCATGATATGAAACTCTACCTTCCCTCCAGGATGGTCTGGCAAGTGGTTTCTATTTAGACTTTTTTTCTCTGCAATTTTTTCTGCAAAAATGTCTACTGCAATTTTTTTTTTTTTTTTTTTGCACAGAGTCTCACTATGCTACTGTCAGTAGAGTGCGGTGGTGTTACAGCTCACAGCAACCTCAAAGTCTTAGGCTTAAGTGATTCTCTTGCCTCAATGTCCTGAGTACCTGGGAGTATAGGTGCCCACTACGTCCCCTGGATATTTTTCTGTTGCAGTTGTCATTGTTGTTCAGCAGGTCAGGGCCAGGCTCAAACCCAGTATGTGGCCAGCACTCTACTCACTGAGGTATAGGCACCAAGCCCCTACTGGTATTTTTGAAAGACATTGCATTAAATTTCTTTATTGCTGTGGGCCGTATAGACATCTGAACAATATTATTTTACCTGACCCTTGAGCAAGAAGGTGTTTAAGAGTGTGTTTTTGTTTTGCTTTTGTTTTTTGTTCCATTCCATTTTGGTCAGAAAAAGGTACATTGTATGATTTTAGTCTTCTTCACATGAATAAGACTTGTTATGTGTCCTAAGATTTGCCAAGTATGATTAAGAATATTGCATAATATGCTGCTTTTAGATCTAACCAGTCTAGAATGTTTTTTCACTTTTCTTTATTTATCTTCTATCTTATTTCCTATTCATTATTGAAAATGAGGTCTGTAAGTCTCTTACAATTATGTTGCCAAGTATATCTTGCTACATTTCTGTGCACACTCCTCTCTGTATTTGGGAGCTTGGAAGCAAATATATATATTTACCTATTTATTTTGCATATCTGTATATATTTCATTTGTGTATCTTTGTATTATATGTTATAAATTTTTGCTAAATGGATCCGTTTTACCATTATAAGCTATTAATCTTTGTCTCTTTTAATAGTTTTTGAATTAAAGCATATTTTGTTTAATTATGAGCATATTATCCTCTCATAATTACTTACATAGAATATTTATATCTTATCACTTTAAGCTTACTTGACATTTTAGAGATAAAGGGAATCCTTTGTAGGTGGCCAATTATAGGGTCTTGTGTGCTTGTTTGTTTATCCATACATCCATTTTATTTTTCATTACAAATTTTAATCTATTTGTATTTAAAGAAATAAATTTTCTTTTGTCAATTTTTTATTTTCCATGTGCACTCTAGATACATTTGTCCTCATTTCCTCTCTCATTGCCCTCATTTTTGTTTTGTTGATTTTGCGGTGACATGGTTTATCTTCTTGTTTTCTTTTTATTTCTTCTTATTTTCTCTATATTTTCTATAGGTATTTTCTTTGTAATCAACATGAGAAATGGAAACTACACAAAATATCTCTAAGTTATAACAATATATTTTAGTATAATAACAATTTACTTCAAGTGAATAGAAAAACTATACCTCTATAAATCGCATACTTTGTTATTAAGTCACAAATTATAACTTTTTAATATCTTGTGTATATATTAAGAAATTTTTGCACATTTATTTTTTTAATTCCATAGCAGAATTTTGACTTTTATGCACCATTATTATAGTAGTGAATTCTACATCTTTGTACAGATTTGTTTTATAAAGAGAGTCTTATATGTTCCTGTTTTTTGTAATACTACCCAACATTGTTTCACTTTTTAATATAGTAGACAACCTTTAACATCATGTGCAGGACTTTTCTAGTGAAGAAAAACCTCATCAACATTTTTTCTGTTGAGAAATTTTTCCCTTTTTTTTGAGGTTTTTTAAAAAAAATTGCTTTGTTTTTTTATGACATCATAAGTGTGTACATTAATGCATTTATGGGGCACAATGTGATGATTTGATATACAATGTAGGATGCTTCCATTAAACTGTTAACATAACCAACACCTCACTTAGTTATTTGTTGGGGTAACACAGTTATACTCTACTCTTAATAGTTTTGAGATTTTTTTTCCCAGATGAAGGATTCTTAGTTGGCAGTCTTTTCCTTTATTTTTTCACTTTTAAATCTGAGAAGTTCTCAGCTCTTTTGTTTTCCAAATAACCTTTCTATCATTTCCCTCTGTATTCTCCTTCTAGAATTCCTCTCTTAAATATATTGATCAACTTGATTGTGTCTAGTAAGTTTTATACCCTAATTTCAGTTTTCCTTTTTAAAATTTTGTTTCCATGAATCAATATGTATAACAAATATGTTTTATTATTGGTTCTGCATCATTAAGTCTGCTATGGTAAATTTCTAGTAAATATTTCAACTCAGGTATGATATTTTTCAGGTCTACAATTTAGATTGGGTGCATTGTATAGTTTTTATCTCTTTGTTAATATCTTAGTTTCCTCAGGCATAATTTTGATGATTTTATTCTCTGTGTATTGCTTTTGCATGTAGAGTATGTTTAAGATGATTATTTTTTAGATAATTAAATGACCTCCATTTCTTAAGGGTTAATTCCTCAAGATTTATTTCTTTCCAATACGTGTTTTCTGTATTATCTGTATAACAGGTAATCTTGTAGTAAGTTCAGTTAATAGTGTTTTTGTCATACACTGTTACATTACAAATTTACAATTTTATATTCTTTACTAAGAAGAATGTGTTTCAACTTAAACACAAAAAATATAAAGTCTCCATCTTTTCTTATATCCATGGTATACATGTAGCACAGTTTGTTAACCTACTCAGGAGTTGATGGGCACTTGGGTTGCTTCCATGTCTTGGCTATTGTGAACTGAGCTTCAGTAAACATTCTGGTATAAATGTCCTTATGGTAAAATAAGTGTTTTCCCACTGCATAGACATGTAGTAATAGGATTGTGAGATCAAATGGAATGACAGTTTTAGTTATTTGAGAATTCTCCATACTTCTTTTCATAGAGGTTGAATTGGTTTGCATTCCCACCAGCAGGGCAAAAGTGCTCCCTTCTCTCCACACCCACGTCAGCATCTACGGATTTTGGATTTTGGAATGTGGGCTAACATCACAGGAGTTAGGCAAAATTTGCATTACTCTGATGATTAGGGACAATGAGTCTTTGTTCATGTGTTTTTTGGCCATTCATCTGTCATCATCAGTGAAGTTTCTGTTCAAGTTTCTTCCCATCTTATGAATGGGGTTGTTGGCTCTTTTTCTTGATTAATTTGAGTTCTCTGTAGATTCTAGTTATCATTTTTTGTCATATTCATAGCATGCAAATATCTTCCCCATTCTGAAGGAAGGCTGTTTGCTTTTGCTGTCCACAAGATTTTTTACTTAATGACATACTATTTATTTATTTTTGACATTTCCACAATGCCAAGGGAGTCTTGTTCATAAAATCTTTCCTTAGGTCTATTTGTCAAGAGTTTTCTTCAACTTTCTTTTAGAATTTTTGGTTTTGGTCTTAAATGTAAATCTTTTATCCAGCAGGACTCAATTTTTGTCACAGGTGAGAGGTACTGGTCCAATTTCAGTCTTCTACATGTGGTTAACAAGTTCTCCCAGCAGCATTTATTAAATCGGTATTCTTTTCTTCAGTGAATGGTTTTATTTGGTTTATCAAAGATCAGGTGATGATCTGTGGCTTGTTCAACCCTAGGTTCTCTATTCTTTTCAATAGGTGTATATCTCTATTTTTGTGCCAACCCACTGCTGTTTTGCTAACAATAGACTTGTAGTATAAACTGAAGTGTAGTAGTGCAATGCCTCCAGAGGTAATGGATGACTCCAATACAAATTCTTTATTTCTAACAATTGTATTGGCTAGGTGGGGTTTTTCTTCTGGTTTTATATGAAACAAAGTACTATTTTTTCAAGTTCTTTAAATATGACATTGATGCTTTCATGAGAATCGCATTAAATCAGCAGTTTGCTTCAGGTAGAATGGACATTTTAACAAAGTTGATTCTTCCCAGCCATGATGATGGTATGTTTCTCCATTTTTTAACATCTGCTATTTCTTTTCTCAGGGTTTCATCGTTGTCTTCATAGAGTTCCTTCACATACATTGTTAGCTATATTACCAGGTATTTAATGTTCTATGGAGCTACTGTGAATGACATTAGGTCTTTGATTTGATTCTCAGCCAGTTATTGGTGTATTATAAAGGCTACTAATTTTTGGACATTGATTCTGTATATCCAGACATTCCTACATTTCTTGATCTCCTCTAATAGCTTTATAGTTGAGTCCCAGGGGCCTTCTAGGTATAAGACCATGTCATCTGCAAAGAACAAGATTTTCCTTTCACTGTTCCCAGTTGAATACCCTTAATCTTTTTCTCTTGCCTGATTGCTTTATCTAGCACTATATTGAATAGCAGTGGCAACAGTAGGCATCTATGTCTGGTTTCAGTTCTAAGCAGAAATGTCTTCAGTTTTACACCATTCAATATGATATTGGCTGTGGGTTAGTGATAGATGGCCTCTATTGGTTTAGGACATATCCCATCTATGCCTCTATTCTTAAGTGTTCTTGTCAAAAAAAATTTCTGGGTTTTCTCAAATGCTTTTTCCGCATCAATGGAGACAATCGTATGGTCTTCATTTTTTATATTCTTTATGTGGTGAATTACATTTATTGATTCATTTATGTTGAACCAACCTTGCATCCCTGGGATACAGCCTTCTCAATTAGGATGTGCAATGTTTTTAAAGTGTAGTTGTATCCTGTTTACTCAGATCTTACTGGATGTTATGGTCTCAATATTGATTAATGATGTTGGACTAAGGTTTTCTGTATTTGTTGCCTGCTATCCTAGTTTTGGAATCAAGGTGATATTTACTGTGTAGAATGTGTTAGGAAAGATTCCTCTTTTCTCTATGTTGTGTTTAGATTATTCTAACATAATTATTATTATGTTGTGTATTAGATTATTATATAGTTTGGTAGAATTCTGGTATGAAACCATCTGGTCCAGAACTTTTCTTTTTTAGAAAATTTTGTGTTTTTGATATAATGTCAGTGCCTGATATAGGTCTATTCAAAATTTCTGATCTTTCTGATTGAGTTTAGGAAGGTGGTCTTTTTCCAGTTTTGGTCTATTTCCTCTATATTTTCCAATTTCTGGGCATACAGTGGTTTGTAATAATTGTGGTGGATCTTCTGTATTTCTGTGGTATCTAGTATTTTCCCTTTTTTTGTGTGTTTCTGATTGAGGTTATTATCTATCTTGCTTTTTTGCTTCTGGTTAGTTTGGGCAATCATTTATGAATTTTATTAATCTTTTCAAATTACCAATTTTTTGTTTCACTGATCTTCTGAATGATTCTTTAATTTATAATTTTATTTCATTACTCTCTAACTATAGCAATTTTTTTTTTCTTTTTGGTTGGTTTGGTATTTTGCTTGTGATGGCCCATTAGGTTGTTAACTTACTCTGTGTTTGTTTTCTAGATGAGGACATCTAACACCATAGATTTCCCTCTTAGAGATTCCCTTTGCAGTATCCCACAGGTTTCAATAGCTTGTGGCTATCATTATCATATTGTTCAAAAAAATCTAATGATTTACTTCTTAATCTCATCCTTAACACAACTGTCTCTCATCTAAAGATTGTTTCACTTCAATGACTTTATGTAGGTGTGAGTATTTCTGTTGGTATTGAGTTCTATTTTTATTTTGTGATGGCCTGAGAAGATACATGGTATAATTTCTATTTTTTAAAATTTTTTTGAGATTTTCTTTGTATTCTAATATATGATCGATTTTGGAGGATAATGCATGGGCTGATGATGAAAAATGTGTGTTGAGTGTTATTGAATGAAACATTCTGTATTTGTTAATTAAGCCCACTTGTTCTAGGATTGTGTTTAAGTCCATTATTTCTTTGTTTCATTTCTGCCTCAAGGATCTGTCCAGTATTGTCAGAGGGGCATTGAAATCTCCAATTATTATGGAGATGGAAGATATCATATTGTCCAGATTATTTAGCATTTGTTTTTTTAATACCTAGGAGCATTTAGATTGAGTGGACAGATGTTAACAATTATAATCTCGGCTCGGCGCCTATAGCTCAACCGGCTAAGGCGCCAGCCACGTACACCTAAGGTGGCGGGTTCGAATCCCCAGCCCGGACCCGCCAAACAACAATGATGGCTGCAACCAAAAAATAGCCGGGCGTTGTGGCGGGCGCCTGTGGTCCCAGCTACTTGGGAGGCAGAGGCAGGAGACTCGCTTGAGCCCAGGAGTTGGAGGTTGCTGTGAGCTGTAATGCCACGGCACTCTACCCAGGGGGACAGCTTGAGGCTCTGTCTCAAAAAAAAAAAAAAAAAAAAAACAATTATAATCTCTTCATGTTGTATAGGTCCCTTGATCAGTATTTAGAGTTCATTGTTGTCTTTTGTTATTTTTCTCTGTTAAATCCAATTCTATATGCAAATAAGATTGCAATTCATGCTTTTTTCTGATTTCCATTTACCTAGAATATTGTTTTCCATTTATTCCCTCTGAGTCATATTTTATCCTTAGAGGTTATATGCATTTCTTGGAGACAGAAGATATATACATTTATCCAGTCAGCCAGCCTGTGCCTCTGTAGCAGTAAATTCAAACCATTCACATTTGTTGAGAGAATGGATAGGTATGGTGGAGTTTTGTTCCTCTTGTTTTGAGGCGGTCTGTTTCTTTATTTTATCCCTTGTGTCACTGTGGAAGCTAGGCTTTGTTCTCAAATTTCTGGGTGTTTATACATTGGTGATGGATCATCTTGCTGGTCAGTTGGAAGCATGGGTTTGAGTACTTCTTGTAGAGCTGGTGTAGTTGTGGCAAATTTTCTCAACATTTTCATGTCAGTAAAACATTTGATTTATTTATTGTATATGAAACTTATTTTAGGAAGATACAGTATCCTGGGCTGAAAATTTTTTTGTTTAAAAAGGTTAAAGGTGGATGACTACCTCTTCTGGCTTTAAAAGTTTCACCTGAAAGGTCTACTGTCATCCTGATATTTTTCCTTTTGTAGGTAAGACTTTTACTTACTCCTGGCTGCTTGCAGGACTTTCTCTTTCATATTGTCTTTGGCAATATTAACTACAATGTGTGTAGGAGATCCTTTCTTTGATTGAGTTGTGCAGTTCTGAAACCATCTATTATTTTAATTCTGTGACTTTCTTAATGTTTGGGGAAATTTACACCATGATGTTTTGAAGTAGAGCTTTAGTGCTTTTAGGACCATCTTCTTGTCAGGAATCCCTATCATGTGGATGTTTGACCTTCGAGTCATCAAAAGTCTTGTCTTCAATTTTTGAATTTCTTTCTTCTCCATGTTCTACATTATAACTCCTTGAATATCATTATTGAAGCTCCTTGAATATTTCTTTCAATTCCTTAAGTTCTGCTGTACCTTTTCTACTTATGGCCAGATGTTTGGTGACTTTGTCTTTAATTTCACTAATTTATTGAGGCAAGTTTTTGACTACTTTTGGATTTCTTTTTTCATCTCTTCCTTACTTTCATTCATGTCTTTGCCATCTAAATTCTGAATTCTATTTCTGACTTTTACAAGATTTCTCTTTGGATGATATTTTCTGCTTTATCTCTCTTATATTCTTTTGAGGGAACTGATCTGGTCTGATGTTTCATGCTGTCAAGATTCTTCTGCTGGTTCTACCCCACATATATTTATAGCTTATTTTTTATATTAATTATATTTTTCTTAGCTGAAATGTTGGGTTGTCCCTAAATAGTTATTGAGAGATAATCTAATTAGGGACATTAGGTAGTACCCCAGAGACCTATTTGAAAACTAAAACTGGTGTGTGAGATCTGATTTGGAGGTTCTAGGAAATGGAAGTTACCACCCCTTTACCAATTGCTGGAGCTTTCCCCACAGCCTCATGGATCTTCTTCTGGGGGCTGTTGTTTGAGTATCTCTGAGAATAAATTTTAATCTCTCCTGTTTCAGTGGGCAACACAGAAGGGCAGGCCACTGGGTATGGGCCCTGAGTTGGGGGAGGCTACAAGATAGTACAAACTACTTCTGTTTGGTGCCAGCCCATTCTCTACTCAATTTAAAGAAGCCATCATATTTCACTGGAGTCCCTACTGCAAAAAATTTGAACCACTATGGACCCTACTTGTAATTGCTGGAGGAGAGGAATCTATGAACATAGAACCAATTCTGGCACCCCCTTGTGCAAACAAATTGACATCAGTGCAAACCTATGATCCCCCACCAACATCAGCTGGAGGAGGAAAATCCATCGGTAGCTTCAATCATTTCTGTTCCAGTGGTGCAAACACGCCTTGTGAAAACAAGTTGAAAGAAGCTGCAGTCTTTCCCCTAAAGGCTGCTTTGTAGACTTGGTACAATGCAGCTATCACCTGTGGCTGGGGAGGAGGATCTGCTACCTCGACCTTCCCAGGGTAGGTCACCTGAGATTAGGAATGTCTCTAAGTTGGTAGGAAGAGTGCTAGGAGACACTGGGCACAGTTACTGAGCAAGAGCTCTCCAGAGGGCAAAGAAAAGATCCCTCTTAGAAGAAGGGAGAGCCAGGAGACTCCACACCGTGTCAAGTTAGTGTTGCATAGCCACAATTCCTTCTCACAACTGGAGATGGGTAGCACTTGACTCAGTGGCCCACACAATATAGTGGTTTCTCAGAGATATTGTCAAACACCCTGACCTCTGTAGGGGGTGTTGTGTCAGGCAACCAGAAAGTGGGGAGGATGGGCTGTGGGCTTGGGATTACAGAGGAAAATTTGTTCACATTTTCCCCAAGCAGCACGGGAATCCAGAGGTGAGAATTCCTTGAAACAGGTGAAGAGGAACTAGATGGCTCTCAATGAAGTCCTTTGTTCCTGGCTCACTCACAGAAAACCTATGGCAGGCTCCCCATTTTGGGGAAATTTCCCTCCCTGGTTGGCAACAGGTGCATTCTATCTAGTTGCTCCTTACCTGATCTCTGTTCACTTTCTCACCCTCCAAGTTTGCGACAGTGGGGATAATGTGTATCTTGTTTTTTTTTTTTTTTCATTGTCTTAAACTCTCCAAATTCAATTTCCTAAACTTCACTTCAGTTTAACTTTTCTCTTTCTGGACATGAGCTTTTGATGAAGGTTGCCTCTAGTTGTTGATTTTGTCCCCTCTTATTTATTTATGTGTTTTGAGATATAGTCCCAAGCTGTCACACTGGGTAGAGTGCCCTGGTGTCAGTGCTCACAGTAACCTCAAACTCTTGGGCTTAAATGATTCTCTTGCCTCAGTCTCCCAAGTAGCTGGGACTATAGGTGCCTGCCACAGTGCCTGGGTATTTTTTTTTTTTAATTGTACTTGTCATTGTTTGGCAGGTGTAGGCCGGATTCGAACCCACCAGCTCCAGTGTATGTGGCTTCTGCCCTAACCCCTGAACTATAGGCACTAAGCCTTGCCCCCTCTTGATATGTTACAATTCAATGTGACAGTATTATACTGTAAATATTGTTTAGCATGGTTACAAATTTCACTATAAATCATTTATTCATTTTCAATAAAATTCTGTTTACTTGCCTGTATGAATAAAAAATACCTCTTATATGTTTGTAACTTAACATGTTTCTTTTATTGGTTTGTGGTCAAAATTTGTTTGATTCTGTCTAGGTGAGTATTCATGAAAATTGTAATTATAGCATCTATTTATGAATATGTATTACATTTATGTGAGAGAGATACTTTTGTAATTAGAAGGGAAATTTTGATAAGTTTTATAAGTGTATTTTTTTTTTTTGCAGTTTTTGGCCAGGGCTGGGTTTTAACCCACCACTTTCAGCATATGGGGCCAGTGCCTTACTCCTTTGAGCCACAGACGTGGCCCTATAATTATGTCTTTAAGATATTATTTTTATTCTAATTATTGTAAAATAAATAATATAAAATTTACAATTTAATTATTCACATCAGTCATGTTAATTATATTTACAATGTTGTGCAATGTATGTCTACAATGTATGCATCTTGCAAGACCAAAATTCAGTAATATAAAGCAAAAGCCTATTTTGACAGTGCCTCACCCCTGACAAATATCATTTTTTTATTGTTTCCAAGAGTGTAACTATATCAGAAATATTATATGAGCATATATAAGTGTAATCAGATATGCTACATCTGTGTATTTGTGACTGACATTTAAATATGCATAATGTCATCAAGGTATATATCTCCATTGCACATATTGTAAGTTTATCTCCTTCTGAATAACTGAAAAATAATCCATTACCTTTATATTCCAAATAGTATTTATTGGTAAGGGGAGTTTGGATTACTTTCATCTCCTGGTTTTTGTGAACATTGGCATAGGAATGTGGGTTTCTAAATAGCTGTTAGAAAATACATGCAAGAATTTATACCTATGTTTCTTCTGATTTGTTGGTTTAGTTGCCTGCCTTTTTGCCAGTACAAAACTACTTTGATTACGATAGGTTTTTAATGTTTTGAAAACAGAAAGTGTGGTGTCTATAACATTGTTTCTCTTTCTAATGATTGTTTGGATCTCTGTGGTGCCTTAGGATTCCAGGGGATTTGGGGGGATGGTTGTTTTTATTTTTGCAAAAATAAAATGGGAGTTTTAAATAGATTGCATTTAATCAGCAAATAAATTTGAGCAGTATGGGCATCTTCTCAGCATTAAATCTTCTAATGCTGGGGGCCCCTCCCCAGCCGTTGGCGGCAGCGGCTACACTGCGCGGCGGTCTGCGCTGAGAGCTGAGGGCGAGGAGGGCGCGACTGGCCGGCAGGGCGGTGGGGTGAGATCAGCCTTCTGGCCTTCAATCCGCTCCAGGGCTCGGGCACCACCGCAGTTCCCTTGTGCACGCTCCGGCTCTGGACACCGGGAATTGGGACAGTCTTCCGGGGAGCCGGGATCATGGCGCTGTGCACCTGGGCGCTGTACGACTTCAGGTTAGAGAACCCAGGCGAGATCTCGCTGCAGGAACATGAGATTCTGAGCCTGTGCAGCGAGCAGGACATCGAGGGCAGGCTCGAGGGAGTCAACAGCCTCAGCGACGATGGCCTCTTCCGGGTCTCGTACGTGCAGGTGATCCGCGCCCCCGAACCTGTCCTAGCTGGAGAAGGTGGCCCAGGCGCCCCAGCCCACTACGCCAATGTGTCTCTCGGAGGCTTCGAACCCCTGCCTGCCGCTCCGCCCGCCTCCTTCAAGCCGCCTCCTGATGCCTTACAGCCACTGCTGCAGCTGCAGCAGGCGCCACTGCCAAGCACCTTCTAGCTGCCTGGGCGCGGGGGCGCCCTGCAGTCGTCGCCACAGCAGCTGTACAGCGGCTACCAGGCCAGCCAGGTCAGCTATGATGATTGGGAGGACATGTGGGATGACAGTTCCACCGTCGTGGACTAACTCCGTGTGCTAGGTAGCAGCACGTACCCGAACCTCTACGGCTAGAGGCATGAAGAGCTACATCTCCTACAAGCTGGTGCCCATGCACACACAGGTTCTGGTGCACAGGCTCTACAAGCACTTCGACTGGCTGTATGCGCACCTGGCCAAGAAGTTTCCAGTCACCTCAGTGCCCTACTTACCCGAGAAACAGGCCACAGGCCACTTCAAGGAAGACTTCATCTCCAAAGGCAGGAAGGGCTTGTACTGGTGGATGAACCACGTGGCCAGCCATCTGGTGCTGGTGCAGTGTGATGTCTTCTAGCACTTTCTGATGTGCACCGGCAGCACCCATGAGAAGGCCTGGAAACAGGGCCAGAGAAAGGTGGAGAGGGACCAGCTGGTGGGAGCAAATTTCTTCCTGACACTGAGCACGCCCTCTCGCTGCCACCCTTGACCTGCAGGAAGTGGAGAGCAAGATCGATGACTTCAAGTGCTTCACCAAAAAGACGGACAACAGCACGCTGCAGCTCAACCACACAACCAATGAGTTTGTACACAAGCAGGTGACTGGCTTCAAGGAGTATCAGAAGGTGGGCCAGTCCTTCTGCAGCCTCAGCCAGGCCTTTGAGCTGGACCAGCAGGCCTTCTCTGTGGGCCTGAATCAGGCCATCGCCTTCACCAGAGATGCCTACGACGCCATTGGCGAGTTCTTCGCTGAGCACCCCAGGCAGGACCTAGACCCTGTCGTGGACCTGTAAGTGCTGTATCGGGGCACCTGGCCAACCTCCCGGACATCAATCCATGTTCAGAAAGGAGCTCTTACCAAAGTGAAGGAGAATAGGTGACATGTGGAGGAAGGGAAGTGGAGGTCCAGAAGACTGATGGCATTCAGGATCATTGTAACACTTTCTTTTGCCACTTTGGCTGAAATTCACCACTGCCATCAAATTCGAGTAAGAGACTTTAAGTCACAGATGCAACATTTCTTACAACAACAAATAATATTTTTCCAAAAAGTGACCCAGAAGTTGGAAGAAGCTCTTCACAAATATGATAGTGTTTAATGACGGGAAATTGCGGGCGTTTTTCAGTTCAAGGATAATTTCTCCAGCAGAATGAAAACTGCTATCAAAGAGCTATTGCCAGCTATCTTGGTGGTACAAGGATGGTTTTGTGTTCAACTGAAATGCAGCTGAATATATAATTAGGTAGGAAATAAACACTTAATATGGTTATATAATAGAAACAGTACATTGTACATTGTAACTAAATTATACCATGTATGCCTACACTACCATTGTAACTTTTGGAATAATGATTATACTATTTGCCTGATTGCTTTTTGAAGTATGGGTATTTTAGTGCCTACTTTGTAGACCTTAAAACCCACAAAGGATCTCAAAGAAACTGGCTGGATAAAAGCCTGCTGCAGATGCCTTTTACTCTCATGGATTGGGATTACCTAAATTCAACCTGTTCTCTGTTTACAACTCCAACTAGAGCAGCTATGC
The DNA here is from genome assembly GCF_000181295.1 of Otolemur garnettii. Lineage (NCBI taxonomy): Eukaryota > Metazoa > Chordata > Mammalia > Primates > Galagidae > Otolemur > Otolemur garnettii. The sequence continues at coordinate 47,896 of NW_003852830.1, read as the reverse complement.
GACTTTGTGCCTTTAGACTCTTGGTTTTTCATTTCTCTCCCTCTCCCTCTTTCTTTCTTCCTTCCTTTCTTTTTTAAGAATAATACAACTTTTCTTTTCTTTTCTTTTTTTTTTTTAATTAAACCATACCAGGGCACATTAATACTATCATGGGGTACAGTGTACTGTTACTGTATACAATTTGAAAAATATTCATCCAACTAGTTAACATAACCTTCATGTCTTTTTCTTAGTTATTGGGTTAAGACATTTATATTCTACAATTAGAGAGATTCACGTGTACCCTTATGGGATGAACCATAGGTGTGATCCCACCAATCACCCTCCCTCCGTCCTCCCTCCCCACTCCCCTCCCCTCCCTCTCCCCCCTCTCCCCATATTCCTGGGCTAAAATTGGGTTATAGCTTTCCTATGAAAGCTATAAATTACTTTCATAGTAGGGTTGAGTACATTGGATACTTTTTCTTCCATTCTTGGGATACTTTGCTAAGAAGAACATTTTCCAACTTCATTCATGTAAACATGAAGGAGGTAAAGTCTCCATCTTTCTTAATGGCTGCCTAGTATTCCATGGTATACATGTACCACAATTTATTGATCCATTTGTGGATCGATGGGTTCTTGGGCTTTTTCCATGACCTAGCAATTATGAATTGGGCTGCAAAGATATTTGTATCAGAATTTGATGTTCTGATACAATTCTGTTTTAGAAAAGAATTTGATATTCTGATACAAATATCTTTATTGTAGTGTGATTTTTGGTCTTCTGGATATATACCTAATAAAGGAATTATAGGATCAAATGGCAGGTCTATTTTTAGTTCTCTAAGTATTCTCCAGATGTCTTTCCAAAAGGAATGTATTAATTTGCAATCCCACCAGCAGTGTATAAGTGTTCCCTTTTCTCCACAACCACACCAGCATCTGTGATTTTGGGATTTTGTGAAATGGGCTAATCTTACTGGTGTTAAATGATATCTCTTTTTTTTTTTT